>NW_024429058.1:0-21422 GCF_009769625.2 Cygnus olor
GCTCATAAGCAGATCTTTTTTAACAGTTCCTCCTCCAATTATTCATTCTTCTTACAAGCAAATCAAAATTAAAATCCAACTTCATTTTGGACTATAAACATGCTAATATAGGTGACTCCCTGCACCCCATTTCCTGCAAAAATATTTAAATTATTTTTCAATTTCACCGGGGAAAAAGGAAAAAAAAAAAAACACAACGTAGTACAAAACAATTTCGAAGGTTATCAGGATTGCAGCATAGAAAACACAGAGGTTTAATCCTGTAATTGATTTTGAACCTTTAAATATACAAAGAATTACCAGTAATTCTAAAACATGCAGGTCCTCATTTCTAGCAGACATGTCCAGATAGCACTTTTACAGTTGGAAACACTGATTTAATAATAGTACATTAAAAACTTTAGCAAGGACTCAGCTTTACAAAATCCATTTCTGAAGCTCTGATATTTTTTTTTTTCTCTAAGAAGGCCAAAGAAAATTTTGAAGGCCAAAGAGAACTGTTCACTTCTGCAGCCTTCTCTGGCTTTATAAAGAAAATGAGTCTGGTGGGAAATGAAGAATAATATTTTAAAAACAGGATAGAAGAAGAAAGTGCATGTCTTTCTCTGCAGCTCTTCTACACCATTTTGTGCCTGCCTTTGTTCTTGTGCATGGCATGTTCTGCATAGAATATTAAATCTTTTAGATATAGATATGTCTATTTCCATATCCCTAACATTTCTAATTCACATTCTGGCACTGCAACTGATGCATCTATCAGCAGTGCCTGGGAAAAGATTTATTTCTTGTTATTGTGTTTTAACATTAGCTTTTGATTAAGGTAAGAACTGAAAGTGTTTTTAAACTGTGGAGAAAGATACCTAGTTTTTAAGGAGGCAACATTGAACAGTGAGACTGGAAAAAGTATTGAAAGATTAACTGAACCTGATGCAGATTTTTTCTTCCTTCATTTTTTTGGGGAGTGCAGCAGAACTGGTTGTATCCTGTCTGATGTTCATATCAGGTGTTGAGCAGGATAGAAAGCAGTGGCTGTTTTGAATCTGCAGTCATCAAATCAAATTAATTCTGTTTTTTCATTCTCTTTACAGGACTGCAGCTCATATTAAAACTTTTATAGGTCCCTTCTGAAATCCTTTCAAAGGGCTCTGGTCAAGAAGACTCTTTGAAAGTAGATCTTCTGTGGTAAAGAGAACTCCTGAAAGCTTGAATAGCTGATTGTGCTTTAGCAAAGAATGCCAGGAATTCATTTCACAGGTGGGATGATTTTACCTCTGGAAATTCAGCTCTGAGTTTACAGGGTATTATTGCAGAATGGGTAGTAATTGTAGAAAATTTGGCAGAGAGAGAGATTCCTGAGCCTGATGTGTAAACATGACTGCGTAAACAATGCCTGATGCTGCAGTTCTGTAGGTTTTCCCACAGTCTGTCTTTGGTGTTTCTTAAAAGAAAACGTGCCCTTCTTGCTAAATAAAACTGCGTGGCTTCTTACTTGTAAATTTCCAGCAGTTCCTCATAGCTGTAACAGTGCAGAGCTGCACTGGAACACATGTGAAGGCTGTGGTCAATTTTTGAACGTTTCAACTTGTACCGCTTTGGGTTAAGTTCTGGCTCAAGCTTGAATCCCACAGCTTTCTGCACTACATTTCAAACTACTGACTCAGGCCTGGTTTCACTGCTTGATCAAGATTTCAGCACAAATCTCAGGGCTACCAAATGCCCCAAACTATTCTAAATAGTGCTTAATCTGTTTTTGCTTTCTCTGTGGTTTTATACCTTACGAATTCTAAATTCCCTAATTTTTATTCTAAAAAATTTGTAAATGTATCCTCTTGGTCTGGAATTTCACAGAAGCAAAATCAGCTCTTTGGGTTAGATTCAAACTCATTTGATAAACTTCTATTTTACAAAGCTTTTTGAAAATTAAGCTTAATATTTTAAAATATTTTCCTTCACTCTTTTATAAAGAAATATTGTATATGGTTTCTCTATGTCAAATACAACTCAAATGACACTGTGATATCCTTTTAAACGAATTTCCACGTAAAAAAGAAATCTCCATTCAACACGATCCCACAGCATAATGTCTTTAAAATATTTAAGAATGGAAGAAGAGTGCAAAGTCTTGATTATTCCATGCTAATACAACAAATATTTTCTGTCATAACACAGTCTGTTGCGTTAATATGATCAGTGTCACTGTGCTGCTAAACCAGCATCTACCCACCTTTTGTACCTGAGAGGTAAACATGGAGCCAACAATATAGTCACTGCACCATTTTGGTATATAAATATCTGAGGGGATCTGATGGCGTCAAGAGGATGGAGCCAGTCTCTTTTCAGTTGTGCCCAGCAAAGGGACAAGAGGCAATGGGCACAAACTGAAGCACAGGAGATTCCGGCTGAATATGAGGGGGTTTCTCTCTTTTTCTCTCTTTTTCACCCTCTATACTGCAAGGGTGGCAGAGCACTGGCACAGGTTGCCCAGAGAGGTTGTGGAGTCTCCTTCTCTGGAGATATTCAAAACCTGCTTGGATACCATCCTGCACAATGTGCTCTAGGTGATTCTGTTTGGCAGGGGGGTTGGACTAGATGATCTTCAGAGGTCCCTTCCAACCTCCACCATTCTCTGACTCTGTGATTCTGTGATTTCTTTCTTGGGAATCCTAGTTTAGATCTGGTGCTTCCAGGGTCCTAATTCACTCTTCCTTTTAATAAAAAAAAAATTCTCAGTCTCTGATGAGACTTGTTTTGCTTTCCAGATGTGCATCACTCTCCAGTTTGTTTGGAGTGGCAGGTCAAAAAATAAAAAATAAATCTGGCATATATTTTTAGGATCTATTTAGTCTGGGTTCTGCACTGCTGCTGTTTTTCACTGGGCAGCTGAAGGCAAGAAGGTGTACTGACCTTTGTATTGGCTCAGAGGATAAAACTTCTTTATGATATAACCATGAAGGCATTTGTATTAAAACCACATGGGGTAAATTAGTGTTTTACTGTTAGACACGAGAGGGAAAAGTCTGAATTACTTAGCTAAAACAACAGTAAGGAAACTAGCATATCATGGGTAATTCTCTTTACAAACACGATTTGAAGTTTTGTGCAAGAACTGAAATTGACTGGAAAATAAGTAGAAAAGGACTCTAGGAAGACGGCTATAAGAAAAACAAAGTCTTTCTGTGATACAAAAGTGTAAAATTTGGAAAAAAAAATAAGGTGGATCCATCTACTATTGAACTGCTTTTTTTTTTTTTTTTCTTCCCCCTATATTGTCCTTCATATTTCTGTTTGCTAAAAGATTGGTTTAATGGAATTAAATATTCCCTGCTGGCCTTCATAGTTGCATGAGTCCTGCTTTACAAGCAATTCCTTTTCATCTTAATAGTTTCAAGATAGTTTTCCTTTCTTACTGAACCCTAGACAGACACCTGGAGAAAGTTTGCCAAGAGCTGGGAAGCCTGTGTCTGGATGTCTGAATAGGGTTTGACTTCAGAAGCACATACACTGTCTTTAGTATCAAAAACTTTTGAGATTCCAGCCTCAACTCTTATAAACAGACATTTCCTATATACAAATATTTGTTGCCTTACCCTGCTTTTTCTTTTGGCTTGTAGTCAGTCTTTGTGCTTGGGTATGAAGAAATCATTTCCAAAAAATGAAGTAATTTCCACATCATTCAGCAAGATGCATAGATATCTAATGATGAAATTAGAATCGGTCGTATGATCTGAAGTTCATTAATACATTTCTGTTCATCATCTATTAATACAAATGAGAAGTAAAGCTGTGTTGTTGCATGGTTCTTTCAATGAATAATGTGCCTATCCACAGGCTCTTTGGATTGTTTCCTGAAAATTTATTTCTTTGTATATTTCAACTAACTTCCTTACCTCACCATCCCCAGACTCAAAGACCACTAACACCCCCGGCCCAGTAAACATCAGTTTTATCCATGAGGCAGTGTAAGGAAGAAGCGTGAATGTTGGTTAGCCAAACAGAGAACCATGTACAAACTTTTCCCCTCCTCTTGGCAGAGTCCTCCCAGTCACATCATCCTCTCCCCATAAAAATGGCACTGCATTTCCAGGAGCAGTTTGCTTATCTTTAATCAAATTTCTAATGTAGACATGATGTCTCCCATTCACTGCTATTGATTTCTGGCCCAGTAAGTGCACCATTCCAAGAAGAAAGATACAACCCCCCCTCAGAGTGAAGAAATTAATTGTATGTAATTCTATGCCTTCTTTGCTGCTCTTTCTGGAAAAAATCTTCTGGGATTTTCTTTTGTGATGAGTCATCCCTGGGGACAAATCATAGGAAGAAATACAACTCTGTTGGCAGAGAGAAAGATTGAAAAACTGACAGAGTGAAGTCAGTGAAAATATTGTCCCAGACAACCTCAGTACTACAATGTCTGTATGACCAACTTGAAATCACACAAAAGGAGACATAAAATCACAGCAAGCACCTCTCTGGCAGAGCCATGCAAGCAGTGCCACCTCTCCCAGGTGCCTGGTGCTGTCATGGCACACCCAGGCATCCCCCAACCCAAAACTGCACAGCTGACAGAGAATTGTGTGGAGAAGATAGGCACAAATGTTACAGAGGCAAATATATATATGTATATATATATTCCTGCTTCTTTTGGCAATTGCAGTCTGGCGTGGAAATTTTTCATTGTGTTCTGTTTGGCCAACCTCTATGTTCAAATGTACAATACTGTGGAACTGCAAATCTTTTTGTTTTCAATGCTCTGCCTAGTGATGAAGAAAATCTGGTGAAAGGACATTCAAAGATATGTAATTATTTTAAAAACTGTTGAAAAGTAAGTGTAAAAATGCATGTTTCCCTCCTGCTATAAGTCAGATTTCAACTGAGGTTGCTGTAGCCACAGCATCGGACTGTCACAGCAAGCTGGCACACTATGACAGGTTTTGAACAGACATGGCAGAAAAAATAAGATTTAAACTAAAATATCAAATGTTGACAGCACTGAGTCACCAAAGAAAGATTTCTGTTGAGGTTTGAGAGTTAGTGTTTTAAAACATAAGTCTTCATAGAAGAGTTATTCTAATAATTGTCTTTATTAAAGATATTATATCTGCCATTTAGTCTCACTATTTCATTTTGTGTCAGACAATGATAAAGAGAAAAGATTGATAATAGCACATATCTTCACAATTTTGTTAATTAGTTACAAAAGTGGGAGGAATTGGTGGGTATAGCAGGTGGTTGTGCTGCCATTCAGAAGAACTTCAAAAGGCTGGATAAATGGGCTGGCAGGAAGCTTGTGAAGCTTACGAAAGAGAAGTGCTAAGCCCCACACCTGGGGAGGTATATCCCCGTGCTCCAAGAGAAAAAGAAAAGGCCCTGGGAATTCTGGTGGGCAGCGGGTGGGCCATGAGGCACCATGTCCTTGTGGCAAAGAAGGCCAGCAGCACGTACAGCTGCACTCAGCAGAGCATTGCGAGCAGGTGGAGGGAGGTGATGAGCGCTCAGCACTGGTGAGACATCTGGGTGCTGTGCCCAGTGCTGGGCTCCCCAGTACATGGGAGACTTGCAGAATTCACTGAAGGGCTGCAAAAGTGATGAAGAGCTTAGGAACTGAAGAGGGTGAGAAAGCTGGGACTTTTTAAGCACAAGAATTAAAGGCTTGGAGGGTGGTGGTGGTGGAAGTGGATCTTAGCAATTTGCATAAACACCTGATGTGAGGGTAAAGAAAATGCAGCCAGACTTTTTTTTCCCTGTTATATACAGTGACAGGACAGAAGACGATGGGCACAGATTGAAATAGTGAAAATTCCATTTAAATCTAAGGAAAACTTCTTTCCTGTGGGGGCAGTTGAACAGCAGACCAGTTTGACTGGAGAAATTCTGGAACCTCCATCCTTGGAGATACTCAAAGCCAACTGGAGAGAGCCCTGAGCAGCACGCTGTGGCTGACCCTGCTCAAGTCCCCATGGGACTATAGGGTTATTTACAACTATTTAAAAGACCCGGCATTACTGAGGGACAGCCTCAGTGATGCTGGGAGTCTGTGGAAAGATGCACACACACATACACACACACAAGCAACTCAGACCTGTCAAATAAACTAAAATGTCAGTGCTTGCAAATCATTATTTCTTAACATGTCTGTAATGTATATCTGTGCTTAACAGCACAGGCAGTTGAGCAGAGGGAGCCCATGAGTGCCAAGAAATGGGAAACTGAAAGCTTGACAACCTTTTGTCAACATCAGCAAAGCCTGACAACCCTTTGTCAACATCAGCAAAGCCTGTGTGAGCAGGAGAAGTAAGCAACAGCTAGAGGTAGTGCATCTTAGTTGGTAATAAAATATTTAGGAAAACTTTAAATGTCTTCTCTTACGTTTGCGGAATTGCTAAAGGGTTTGTAACATGTATCTTGCCCAGTGCATGGGTTTTATTTTTGCTGGAAGTTAGAGGTGCCAAGTGATGGGTATGAATGGTTAAATCTGTAGATAAGCAAGACTGCATGGAATTTTATAACCTCTCTTTTTTGCCAAGGTGAATGAATATAGATTACATTGTTTCAGCCAACTCCTTCTGATTAAAGAAAACAAACAAACAGAAAAAAAAAAAACAGAGCTTAACTTTTCTCCTACTAACCACAAATAAATAAAAAGATGTCAATTTGTTAGTCTGTTCAGACTATGCTCTTTTTACTTTCCTTTCTTTAACAACTCTACACAATATGGTTGGTTGTATGTGCTGGTATAATAATAAAAATATCCACAATTGTGCAGCAAATTGATTCCATTTCTAAGAGTTTATCTTGTCCCAGTATTTACAGTGCCTTGGCTTTGATCCAATAGTCTAAATTATTTTAATAGTGCACAAGGCCACATTTCTGCACCTAAGCACATATGTATAGCTTTTTTTTGGCATCGATTTGTAAGAGTCTATGTGCTAAATAAAAGACTTTTACATCTGCAATACTCACGCAAGGTCTCATGCTGATTAAATGCCTATCCACTTCATATTTGAGGCCTACTAGCAGCCCAGTAATCTATTCCTCTATACCTTCCATCTGCCATACTTCTCTTCTGTTGAAACCAAATCAGATCATTGTCAGAAAACCCAGTGCAAACCTACTGTTTGCATGGTATCATGTGTCATTCAAGAAATTAAGTGTTTTTTAAAACCATTGACATTTTAATCTCAAAATCATGTTTGCAAAACTGGTGAGTACGTCTCTGCCATTGATTCAGCTTGTGCATTTGTAACTTTTGAACCTGAATGGTTGTTGCTGGCAGCAAGGGAAAAACTTGTTGCATTAGCCTGTGTCAGCATGTCTAAACACAAAACGTGCCTCTCAGGATTCTTTGACTAGATAACATGTTAGTTATGTTTCTTTAATTGATTGTGGTTGTTAAAATTTAGCTAAGAGCTTGATTAATTCAGAAATTGGGAATCCTGGCCTAGTGGTACTGAATCATCCTGATTTCATGGTACCGTTAAATGAACCTGGAAAGACATTCTGGTTGAACTAAACCCCTGTGACACAGTATTATGTTTGCAGCTGGGCAAAATCTAGAATTTGTGGGTATTACCATTCTTATTTAATTTTCTGAATTAATTTGTATGGACAGATTATATGAGACCAATGCAGTCTGCAGAATGATTAGGATGTGTTTGCAATTGGGTTTGAAGTATATTCATGTTTTTTCATTTTTTTTCAGTGTTCTTCACATCCTTTATCAAAACCTGAAGTTGATGATGGATATCTTTTAAAAATAATTTTAAAACCACTTCTTAAAATCACTTTTTTTTTTTAATCACTATTTTAAATCACTTTTTAAATGAACTTCTCTTGTTATGTTAGTACTGGCTTAGTGTAAGAGCTAGCGAGGGCTTTTTATTTAGACATGAATTTTCATAGTATCTAAACAGTACACTGTTTTGCTGGATATTAAACCTGCCTTTAAGTGAATTTAGTTGGCATATCAAATATATGAGAGCCTGATGAAATCTGTAAAGCACGTTTCTGCATCCTTTGACCCTGTTCACTTGGAATTCTTCTAGTGCAGAGAAGCACATAATGCTGTGAAGAAACCAGGGGGAATGGTGACAGTGTCTGAAAGCCAATACCTCCATATCACATCCAGCTGCATTTCAGTCTGCCTGGCAAACATGTGCCAAAAATCGCCTTTATTCATGTCCAGCATCAATTTTACTTATGGGGTACAAAAGCATTCTAGCTCCAAGACAGTACTGTGGTATGTCCCTCAGTAATGGGCATGTCAGACCAGAGCAGACCATCATCTGAAGATTCCTGGCTTCAAATTCTATCTTTAATACTCACAGTAAGTGCATATGAATGGACAGATTCAGTCAAGCTCATCTGTTTAACCTGTCACGTTCTTAGACCTTTGGGTGTCATAGTGCAGAGGAGCCAAGCAAATGTAGTATCTTGACTGTGCAGACAGTACTGTAACTGCACCTCTTCAGAAGAAAACGTTCCATCAAATTACTAAGGCAATGGTGGAAAATATTTATGGCAGCCACATTTAATTTAATTGCTTCCTTACCGATTTACAGCTTTTCTGTGGAAAGGGAAACCAGGAGGCAAAAAGACAAATGAAATATTCACACACTTCTCTAAAGCAAGGGCTGCTTAAGAGTCACAAAACCTTATGTGCAGAGATATTTAAATGCAGATGGTCTACAAAGCACCACCTTTATTGTCATAACTGATACCAAGAACTAGGTATTTCATCGTAATTCATATGGTAACAGATGTGGGGGTCATGGCATTCAGCTACACTAGGATTATGCTAAAATAGGATTCATTTACACTGGATATTAAGGGCCAGGTTTAACAAAGTATTTCATCTTATTACTGAATTCATTAAGCTGGGCATTTTATGTCTTTATTGAATTTGAGACCAAGAGCAGTTTTATTTATAATAAAGTTAACAAACAACAACAAAACATTGTACCTAATAAACTAACTATCTCTTTGTAGTCAAAGCTGTCTTTGTTAATCAGCTTTCTAGAATACTATTCCTGGCATTTCTCACAAGTACTACATATAACAGTGCTACACACAAAAGAGCATGCTTGTTAGGAAACCTCAGTCTTTTAAGACTTGTTTCCGTTAGTGGAATACCTGAGGGAGTGTTCAGTTTGGGACTGACTTTCTGAAAACTTAAATTTAGTGTCATCCAGAAAAGGAGGAGGTACAGTATCTGTTGCAACCCATACAAAAAATATCATAGGAACTGAGATACACTAGGAAAAGTGAGCTGTAATTATAAACCAGATATAATTTTCTAGCAGCTTTGGTGTAACAAGAAACTCAGTTTTCACAAAACAAGGTACACATGACATCAAGAACATTTTAAATAAGGTTTAATGTTGTTGGAAATAAACAGATCTTTCTTACTTGTTCCAATATGACATTTTCTCGGAACAGAATTATCTAGCAGAACAAAATGAACTTTCAGTCACACTTTTGTAGCCAAAAGTGTTATCTTCACCTTGATCTAGTCAGCAATGTCTCCTTTAGTGTCTTCTGTGTGCATCCCAAACTACTGTGTTGTGTTTTTTTTTTTTCAGTTTCGAAAACATTATTAGTTTCCTGAAATCTTCATCATGACAACTTGTGCCATTCCCTCTACTACCTGAAGTTGTCAACAGCATACTATAATCCTTCTAGCATTATATTACTTTTTTTCCATTCCAAAATCCTTTTTTTTTTTTTTTTTTTGTCTGTATAAAGTTTCCTCTTCTCTTCTCTCATCTGTTGCCTGTAGGCCCCAATTTACGGTGTAAAATCATGTCACAACGGGACTCACAAGGGACTAGTAAAGGACGAGATGGTCCATAAACTGTCCAGTTACATGGACTGTGTTCTTTTAAAGTAGAAATTGACTAAATCTCTGTATAATTTTGCTAAAACTTGGAAGGCTGCTTCACTTTCTTTAAAGTGTTTTCAGGTTTCTTCTTTGAGCCTTTTTAAGGAAATTGATGCTCTTTTTACCAGTTGGTTGTTGGTGGTTCTTTTTTTTATTATTATTATTTTTTAGATTTCACTTTAGCACCACTAGAACTGCAGTTACACAGAACATCCCTTTTTCAGGTACATGCACATCATCTACACAAGACTACCCTTTCTGTTTATTGGTCATCAGAAGGTCTTTTCCTCTCTGTCTTCAATGTTTTCTTCAGACTTTAAAATGTTTTGGTGCTGAAAACACCCTCACAATCATAATGGGTAGTGTATTATAAATACCATACAAGTTCATTGTGTATAATGATGACAACACTTGCACAAATTTAAGCATTAGGCTACTAAAATACTATTACTGTTAATGACATAACAGCAATGTACCAGTGGGCCCAAGAGACCTTGAATTTATTTCCCTGTCGATACTTGTGTGTGTGTGTTTGTGAGTGTGTGAACCATCTCAGTATGCCAGCATATCTCTGGGAATTGCTTTTGTCAGTTTGGTTGTGACCCTTACAGTGTCTGCACTGAGAGCTCCCTAAGCACTAGCTCAGCAGCATACATTATAAGCTACTACATAAGTGCATTTTCTATTCTTGGTAACAAAACACTGCATTGTAAAAAGTTATTTTGATGTAAATTAATCACCTTTAAAATATGTGGCTTTTGATGGTTGGAGTCAATTTTTTTTAAAACTAATTACTTTGTGGATATGCTATTTTGGTTTTGGAAAGCTCTGCTCAGGGCAGAATGTGGATGAAAAAATGAGAGCCACTATTAGTTAAGGCATTTTAAATGCTGTAGGTGGCACAACTTCCTAGCGCTTTCAGTCCTAATCTTGGAAAGACATCGCACTCAATGATGAGGTCTGTTAATGTATCTACTGAATGAAAAAA
The DNA here is from genome assembly GCF_009769625.2 of Cygnus olor. Classification (NCBI taxonomy): domain Eukaryota; kingdom Metazoa; phylum Chordata; class Aves; order Anseriformes; family Anatidae; genus Cygnus; species Cygnus olor. Next base: position 10,866 of record NW_024429058.1, read on the forward strand.
AAAAAAAAAGAAAAAAAGGAAAGAAAAAAAAACACTCAAAACCCATACAGATATTGTTAAAAAATACCTTGGCTATCATATTTAATATGCTACATGCAGCTAAAAGGGAATAAGATTCCATATTCATTATTTTTGATATACTGAAAAACTGTGGAGTATAAAAATTATCTGGCTTAGATTTGCATGGTAATTAAGGTTTACCTAGCAGGAGTTCATAAGGAACAGACACAATAATATCAGACTTCTGGCTTCTTTGAAAAGTCTAATCAATGACACTTACTCTGCATTCAGTTCATCTGAAAGAGGTTTTATTATGGTAAATAAAAAATTTTGGTGAATACCTACTTTTTAAAAGCTCAAACAATTTGTTGCCTGATATCTATGAGATAATGAAACATTAAGAGGTTAAAAATCAGATTGAGAGTTGGAAGATACTATACTCTAAATGTCAGAATGAAATTATGAGCATCTACTAATAACATCTGATTCCTGAGATTGACTCACACTGTTAAAACCTACGTTGTAGTCATTAAATGATTCTGTAAACAAATAATTATTTTTAATAGCGTTTTCACCAGTTATGTCTACATTTTGAGTATTCAAATGAGAAGGTTCAGATTATCCCTTCATATGATCTTAATAGTTTCACTGTTAATCCACCTTTAATAGGTACTTTTTTTGGTAAAAAATACTTATACTGGGACTGAAAGAATAGTGATAAGGTTTTCTTTGTATGCATAAATGCTATGTTTGCAAATCCTATCCCCATCTGTTTCCTCATTTTTTTTTCCTTTTTGAAGTACATCAGAATCAAATATTACATGTAATGGGGAAGAGTTTTTTCAGCTTTGGGGCTGTAAGGTGATTGCAGGTTGACATACTAGTCTGTTTGTAATTGAACTAGATTTAGTACTGCCACTTCTTATCTGTTAACCATTGCTCCCTTCTCCAGAGGTTATAACCAATTGACATCTACTGGCATAACCATCCATGTGATCACCTTCTAAGGGGACTCTCAAAACTGTACATGTTCCCTAAACATCTCTCATAGTATGAAAGACTGTGAGTTTGAGTGAGATATAAAAACTTCTGGGTTTGGAAGATGATGACAAGGAACAATAACTGATATTAACCTAGCGCACATGCTGGAACATCATGGCTGTCACATCATCTACCTCTAATATGAAAGGGAAGAGAAGAATTGGCTATAGGCTTGCATTGGCTGACCACAGTAGGCATGTCAGTCAATCTATGTGTAATTAAGTTTTCCATCTGTAAAATGTCTCAAAGGCATTGTGAATTCATTTGCTGATGTTGGTAAATCTTTGTTTTTCAGAAGAGATGGTGCATGACCTGCAACATCTAGATATCCATTAAATAATATAAATGATATGTCAATGTCATTTCAAAAACAGATCTATTCCTTAGCATAATTAAGGTATAAGACTTCCTTTTACAACGCATTTGTAACAATTACAGTTATAAGACCCTAATATTTGTTCAAGCAAGTAATTACAAACAAATTGTTGCATGAGCTGTCCTAAGTGAATGTAACTACCCTGAAAAAGTTAAAGCAACCCTGAGGTAATTAAACTCTTCTTCTGCAATGACCAGTAACTGTAAATGTTTAGCAAAGGCAACCTTGTGTTCATTCATTTTGTAGTTCACTTTCAGTGTTCTTAGGCTCCAATGCATTCATTCCTGCATTTTGTAGTTCACTTTCAGTGTTCTTAGCCTCCAGTGCGTTCATTCCTGTGATATTTCGTGAGCAAATCAAAGCAGAGATATCCTTCTCTTCTCTCCCAAACCTCAGCAAGAATTTAACTATAATTCTTTATTTCCAATATCTGTAAAATCCAGACAACAATGTTAAATTATCATAGCTAATAGAAAAATTCTTGGCAAAAAATGGATGAAATGCATGAAACGGTAATCATAATGCCAGTGAGTATAACATTGTCTCTATATCAGAGAGTGTTTTGATGTTGTGGAACTTGAGGCTGGGAATGATAAGGTTGAGTCCCTATGGGTTAGGATCAGCGGGAAGGCCAACAAGGCAAGCATCCTGGTGGGGGTCTGTTATAGACCGCCAAACCAGGATGAGGAGACGGATGAGGAGTTGTACAGGCAGCTGGCAGAAGTTGCGAAATAGTCAGTGCTCATTCTTGTGGGGGACTTCAACTTCCCAGACATATCGTGGAAGCACAACACAGCCCAGAGAAAGCAGTCTAGGAGGTTTCTGGAGAGCGTGGAAGATAGCTTCCTGACACAGCTGGTTAGAGAGTCTACCAGGGGAGGCGCCCCGCTAGACCTTCTGTTCACAAACAGTGACGGACTGGTGGGAGATGTGGTGATCAGGAGCTGTCTTGGGCAGAGTGACCACGAAATGGTAGAGTTCTGTATTCTTGGCGAAGTCAGGAAGGGGACCAGTAAAACCGATGTATTGGACTTCCGGAGGGCTGACTTTGAGCTGTTCAGGACACTGGTTGGCTGAGTCCCTTGGGAGGTGGTTCTGAAGGGCAGAGGAGTCCAGGAAGGATGGGCACTCTTCAAGAAGGAAATCTTATTGGCTCAGGAGCGGTCTGTCCCCACGTGCCCAAAGACAAGCCAGCGCGGAAGAAGACCAGCCTGGCTGAACAGAGAGTTGTGGCTCGAGCTTAGGAGAAAAAAGAGGGTTTATAATCTTTGGAAAAGAGGGCGGGCCACTCAGGAGAACTATAAGGATGTTGCGAGGCTGTGCAGGGACAAAATTAGAAAGGCCAAAGCTCATCTGGAGCTCAATCTGGCTACTGCCGTTAAAGATAACAAAAAATGTTTTTACAAATACATCAACACCAAAAGGAAGACTAAGGAGAATCTCCATCCTTTACTGGATGCGGGGGGAAACTTAGTTACAAGGGATGAGGAAAAAGCTGAGGTGCTTAATGCCTTCTTTTCCTCAGTCTTTAGCGGCAAAACCAGTTGTTCTCTGGATACCCAGTACCCTGAGCTGGTGGAAGGGGATGGGGAGCAGGATGTGGCCCTCACTATCCATGAGGAAATGGTTGGTGACCTGCTACAGCATTTGGATGTGCGCAAGTCGATGGGGCCGTATGGAATCCACCTGAGGGTACTGAGTGAACTGGCGGAGGAGCTGGCCAAGCCACTTTCCGTCATTTATTGGCAGTCCTGGCTATCAGGGGAGGTCCCAGTCAACTGGCGGCTAGCAAATGTGACGCCCATCTACAAGAAGGGCAGGAGGGTAGACCTGGGGAACTATAAGCCTGTTAATTTGACCTCAGTGCCAGGGAAGCTCATGGAGCAGATTATCTTGAGTGTCATCACACGGCACTTACAGGGCAACCAGACGATCAGGCCCAGTCAGCATGGGTTTATGAAAGACAGGTCCTGCTTGACAAACCTGATCTCCTTCTATGACAAAGTGACACGCTTAGCAGATGAGGGAAAGGCTGTGGATGTGGTCTACCTTGACTTCAGTAAGGCTTTTGACACTGTTTCCCACACCATTCTCCTCAAGAAACTGTCTGCTTGTGGCCTGGACTGGCGTACACTTCGTTGGGTTAAAAACTGGCTTGATAGCTGGGCCCAAAGAGTTGTGGTGAATGGAGTCAAATCCAGTTGGAGGCCGGTCACTAGTGGAGTCTCCCAGGGCTCAGTACTGGGGCCAGTCCTCTTCAATATCTTTATCGATGATCTGGATGAGGGGATCGAGTGTACCCTCAGTAAGTTTGCAGATGACACCAAGTTAGGTGCGTGTGTCGATCTGCTCGAGGGTAGGAAGGCTTTACAGGAGGATCTGGATAGGCTGGACCGATGGGCTGAGGTCAACTGTATGAAGTTCAACAAGGCCAAGTGCCGGGTCCTGCACCTGGGGCGTAACAACCCCAAGCACAGCTACAGGCTGGGAGATGAGTGGTTGGAAAGCTGCCTGGCAGAGAAGGACCTGGGAGTACTGGTTGATAGGCAGCTGAATATGAGCCAGCAGTGTGCTCAGGTGGCCAAGAAGGCCAACAGCATCCTGGCTTGTATGAGAAGCAGCGTGGCCAGTAGGTCTAGGGAAGTGATTGTCCCCCTGTACTCGGCTCTGATGAGGCTGCACCTCGAGTACTGTGTTCAGTTTTGGGCCCCTCGCTACAAGAAGGTCGTCGAGGTGCTCGAGAGAGTCCAGAGAAGGGCAACAAAGCTGGTGAGGGGTCTGGAGAACAAGTCTTACGAGGAGCAGCTGAGGGAGCTGGGATTGTTCAGCCTGGAGAAGAGGAGGCTCAGGGGCGACCTTATCGCTCTCTACAGGTACATTAAAGGAGGCTGTAGCAAGGTGGGGATTGGTCTATTCTCCCACGTGCCTGGTAACAGGACAAGGGGGAATGGGCTAAAGTTGTGCCAGGGGAGGTTTAGGTTGGATATTAGGAAAAACTTCTTTACTGAAAGGGTTGTTAGGCATTGGAATGGGCTGCCCAGGGAAGTGGTTGAGTCACCATCCCTGGAGGTCTTTAAGAGATGTTTAGATGTTGAGCTTAGTGATATGGTTTAGTGAAGGTCTTGTTAGTATTAGGTAAGAGGTTGGACTAGGTGATCTTGGAGGTCTCTTCCAACCTAGACGATTCTGTGATTCTGTGATTCTGTGATAATGTTATACCTCTTACAACCTTGAAGAGCTTAATTCTGTGACTGATATACCTCATATCTGCCTTCCGATCATGGCACAAAAGTTGCTTTCGGAGCATGAGATTATTTTTAAAATCATGAGATGTGATGTGAAAAAAGTTACCAAGAAAGCACGTTTTTTTTTGAGGGGTTATGCAGAAAGGGAGAACAAAGAGATACCTACCTTTGGGTGTGTTCTTGTCTTAATGAAAACTGAGATTATATAATTATATAGTTAAAATATTTATTAATTATAATTATATGGTTATAATATAATTATGATTATACTAATTATATAATCCTTAGTCTCCAACAGTTGCTTAAGGAAAAATACCAAATGCCATGAAAACCAAAACTAAATAATGACATACAACAACATTACAATTCATAAAATCTAAAATGAAGGCCTCATTTTTCAAAGTTTGCTATGAAACAAAATCCACTATGACAAAATCTGCCTTTCTTAAACAGTACTTGGCCTTTTGATTGTTTCTGTCCTTATACTCCACATATGCTAGCTGCTGTGTACAAACCAAAACGCATCAAAAACGTGTGATGTGTTTCTGTTCCAAGTTGCAAAGTTTCATAGATGCTTGTAACATTCTGTACTTACCAGAGACTGTGACTAATTAAGCCTAGAAAGCTCACTTGGACAGATCGTCTTGTCTCCAAAACAGAGAGAAAGCATGTTCCATATTAAATTGTATTATTCTGCACTTCTAATTTAAGATCCTCTGGGAACTGTTTTTCATAAACCCCATTGTATCTCACTCCTCTTCCCTGCCTCTTGTAGCGGTCCAATACCTGAATGCTACGTACCCAGACCTTTGAGGTTTTCATTCAAGTGACTTAAATTTTGGCCTGTAATACATATATGCTGAAGACTTAAAAAGTAAAGAAGGAACACTGACTGTATTTCAGCATCACTGCAGTAAATCATTGTTTTGATACATGGTTATAGGAGGATTGTCTGCTTTGGTGTAGCTATATGTTTAGATCTGCATGTTACATTCTGCTTCTTCATATCTACATGTACACTGTCAAATACCAAAGAATGCGGCTATTCTTAAATAGGATGGAATTAACACAAGAATATGATACAATTTCCTGTGAGGAAAAAGAACTAGTCAGACCAGTTGAGGTCGGAAGGGACCTCTGGAGGTCATCTGGGCCAGCCCCCAAGTTCAAGCAGGGACACCTAGAGCCTGTTGACCAGGACCATGTCCATATGGCTTTTGAGTACCTCAAGAGTCCAACCATCCACCTAACACTAAAAGTCCACCTCTATACCATGTCCCCAGAATGCCACATCCACATGTCTCTTAAATACCTCCAGGGACAGTGACTCCACCACTTTCCTGGGCAGCCTGATCCAGCGCCTAATCACCCTTTCTGTGAAGAAATTCTTCCTGATATCCAATTTAAACCTCCTTTGGTGCAACTTGAGGACATTTCCTTGCATCCTATCACTTTACACCTGAGAAAAGAGATTGACACATTCCTCACTGCAACCTCCTTTCAGGCAGTTGTAGACAGCAACGAGTCTCCCTGCTCAGCCTGCTCTTCACCAGCCTAAGCAACCCTAGCTCTCTCATATGTCTAGTCCCTTCATCAGCTTTGTTGCTCTTCTCTGCACATGCGTGAGCAACTCAATACTTTTCTTGTAGTAGGAGGCCCAAATCTGAACAGAGCACTCAAAGTGGAGTCTTCTAATCCGTTGCTGGAGTCTCTCCAGTATGTCTGTATCTCTCTTGTAGTGGGGGGGCCCAGAACCGGACACACTACTCCAGACATGGCCTCACCAGTGTTGAGCAAAGAGGGGAAGGATTACCTCCCTTGACCTGCTGGCAACACTTTGCTTAATGCAGTTCAGGATACAGTTAGCCTTCTTAGTCACAAGGGCACATTTCTGACTTATGTTCAACTTGGTGCCCACCAGGCACCTTGGATGTTTTTCTACCAGTGTAGTTTTCTAGCCAGGTGGCCCCCAGCATATACTGGTGCATGTTGCCATGTTTGCTCTTGGAGTTGTGCTTTTTTTTTGTTTTGTTTTGTTTTGTTTTTCCCCTGTGGTGTCTTTCAGACAACCTGTGATCAGGATTATATGTCAGAGCTAGCTTTTTTAAAATCTAAATCAATTCTTCCTTCCAACACTGAAATGGCACCAGAGTTAATGCAGAAGACTTCTTAGAAATCTTAGACTAGAAGACTAGTTAGTACAGCTGAAGTAAAGGATGGTAAAAGATGGTAAACAAGCAGGCCTGACTTCTCATGTGTAGTGACATGATTCTGTTATCAGATCTAACATTAGCCTTCTGCGAACACCCTATCTCACAATAGGTTGGCAATTCTAACCCCCCAAAAAAGCAAACTCAAAGGAATAACTCTCTAGGGAGGCAAAGAAAGTAAAACATTTAAGCACCCTATTGGATTCCATTTCTTAAGAGTCTGAATGCTAGAGAAGTTTGCTTTTTATTCACAATCAAAAGATTCACAATAAAAATAAAAAAATGGCAATCAAAAGATTTCTGTTTACTTACACCCAGTTTGAGGCTAAAGAACCTCATCTTTGTCTTCTAACTTTCTGATCAGCTGTAGGTCAGTAAATGTTGCATTTGAATAAGGATTCCTTTGTTTTTAGTCAAAACATAGAATCACTCCTGTTGGGAGGAATTTCTAAAAGATATCTGGTCCAAACCCTGGTACGAAGATTAGAGCAAGTTCTCTGAGGCTTTGTCTTGTTGTGTCTTGAACATCTCCAAGGATAAACATTCCACACATTGTCTGTCCAACTTGTTCCTGATCATCCTCATGTGAAAAATCAAGATGCATCTTTACAACCAACCAGAATTTTTTGTATTGTGACCTTTGACCGTTCCTTCTCATCCTGTCACTACACACCTCCAAGAAGATTCCATCTTCTCTTTTATCTCCCTTTAGTAAACTGAAGACAGTAGTGATATACCTTCCCAAGCTTTCTGTTCTTAAGCTTGAACAAAACCATTTCTCTTGGCCCCTCCTCAAACATTACATGATTGGACACCGTACCTACTGGTGGACCTCCACTTGTCTCTCTCCAGTATGTCCATGTTTTTCATACTGGGGTGTATAAAGCTGGACACAGCATTCTAGATGTGGTCTCAGAAGTGTTGAACGGAGGAGAGAAGTCACTTCCCCACACATCCTGGCTACACTCTTGCTCAAAGAGGCAGAATGTGTTTTGCCTTCTTCACTGGAAAGACATATGTTGTCTGTCCACCAGGACCTTGTCTACCCAACCCAGCTTCCAGCAGCTTCTGCATAGCTGTTTTTTAGGCAGTCAGCCTCCAACCTGTACTAGTGCAAATGTTACTCAAACCCAAGTTGCAGGATTTAGCACTTGTCTTTGCAGTGCTTCATGGGTTTTCTGTCATCCCATTTCTCTAGCCCTTCATAGCAGCCCTGATCTTCAGCAGGTCTCTCAAAATTGCTCTCCTTCACCTGGGATTATTTACCTGATTGTCAAGGGCACATTCTGATCCAGTGTCTAGATCAGTAATAAATATGTTAAACAATTCTAGTTCCAGACTAATTCCTGGAGAACATCACAAGCTTCTGATAACCAGTCAGACTTTATACTGCTGGTCACAACCTTATAAGCCTGGCATTCCAGACACCTTTCTGCCTACTGTATCATTCATCTATGCTGTCTATATCTCAACAATCGTGGCTAGAGCTGTACTACAGTGAATTGTTCTGAAGGCCTCTCTAAGCTGAGGTAAATGGCATCCACCTCTCCCCTCTTGTCTAAACCAGCTTTCATAGGATAAGTAATCCAGCTGGCCATGTATATTTTTTCCGTGCTAAATCTGTGTTTCTGATCATTTTATTCTCTTTCATTTTTTTCTCATGTCATCCGGACATGGTTTCCAGGAGGATTCACTTCATAATCTTACCAAGGACTGAGGTGAGACTGACCAACCTGGAGTTCCCTAGGTGCTCCTTCTTGCCCTTTTTGAACATGGGTGTTCATCATTTGTCATTTTCAAGACACCAGAAACCTCTCCCAAACACGATGACCTTTTGAAAACAGCACAAAGTGGACTCACAGTGACCTCAGTCAACTCCCACCATGCCTTCAAATGCATTCTGTCTCGTTCTATAGATTTGTGTGTATCCAATTTGCTTAAGTACGCCTTAACTCAGTCCTCCCCTACCACAGGTAATTCTTTATTCCCCAAGGCTTTGATACCAGGCTCAGGGAGGCTAGGAGACCAAAGACAGACATAAGCAGTAAAAATCAAGGAAAGGAATCAGTGAGTATTTTAACCTTTTCCATAGAAGCCCTTATTGCTGCCCTTCACATTCTTTACTAATTTCAACTCCCACTAAGTTTGGGCTTCCCTAACTCCATCCTGTTTTGTTTCTCAAAACGTTCTTAAAGCTTTGGCCTGTATTGTATTACACCTAACAAAGACAGCTGCATACTTTTTTCTGTTACTGCTTTTGGCTGCACCATTCTTTTTTCATGCTGATAATGAACAATGGGGAAACAAACTATTCAGTAGACAGTTCCAGGGTACGTGAGTATCTAATATCTCAATCCATCCTACAGCACCTCATGTGAACTTTTCTTCTGAATCCGAACTTAAAGGTTCATATTCCTGTACCTGGAAGAAACATAATTTGACAGAATTCAAACTCTGAAACAATATATATGAATATTATTTTCTGTCTTTTACCGTTCATGTTATGAAGCTGAACAAGAGCTGTTTCTTCCATTAGAAGCACTGCCTCTACAGTCCTACTGAAACATCATCTGCAGTTCACAGTTCCAGCTGTAGATGGCACTGAATGATACTGCGCGTCTTCCCCCCACCCTACCCCCACCTCCCATATTCAGATGTCTTGTTTTCTAGATAATACAGCCTCTAACCTTGTCACGAATCGTGCCTGTGACGGCACTAAAGGACGTTTGTTTGAGAATGTCACAAATCAACACATGAGCATAGGATTTTTGAAAGCTATGAGAAGTTCTGCTAGGTATCATTAGGTAAATATGTTTTACTATAGTTTTCCACCAAAATCTGACATAGAAAATTGAGTGGGGCCCTTTCAAAGTGCAAACATGGGACATGAAGAAATATGTGTAGTATTCCAGCTAAGGCACACACAGCAGGAATCCAGAAATCCTATAATTGCTTCAAATCCGTCTCTTGCTCATTCCCTTTGTTCTCAGAGCTTCGGGGATAGTCTCAGTTTTGAGATTTTTAACCCCTTTTAAATTATGTTTTTTGAAGTTCATGAAGTAAAAGACTGACAGTACTCTTCCTACAGTTAGCTCACAACAGAAATAGTCTATGACTGATAGGTCTTTATGTCCTTACCCAGATGTTCATCCCCAGTCTTGATGTACAGCCACCTCTTATGTATTTGTTGATAAACGGCAGGGGGGGCAGGGCGGAGAAGGTGTTTTTTCCTTTCAGTAATGGAAGACTGGAGAACAAAAATGTTTAGAAGTTTGTAATACATGTTACTATCATTATTCTATGTGCATAGTGAAAAAGAAAAGAAAAGAAAAGAAAAGAAAAGAAAAGAAAAGAAAAGAAAAGAAAAGAAAAGAAAAGAAAAGAAAAGAAAAGAAAAGAAAAGAAAAGAAAAGAAAAGAAAAGAAAAGAAAAGAAAAGAAAAGAAAAGAAAAGAAAAGAAAAGAAAAGAAAGAAAAGAAAAGAAAAGAAAAAGAAAAGAAGAGAAGGGAAGAGAAGAGAAGAAAAAGGGAAGAGAAGAGAAGAGAAGAGAAGAGAAGAGAAGAGAAGAGAAGAGAAGAGAAGAGAAGAGAAGAGAAGAGAAGAAGAGAAGAGAAGAGAAGAGAAGAGAAGAGAAGAGAAGAGAAGAAGAGAAGAGAAGAGAGAAGAGAAGAGAAGAGAAGAGAAG
>NW_024429059.1:0-220942 GCF_009769625.2 Cygnus olor
AGTAGCTGGCAGAAGTCATGCAATCAACAGCGCTTGTTCTCATGACAGACTTCAACTTCCCGGACATATGCTAGAAATAAAATACAGCCCTGAGGAAGCAGTCTAGGAGGGTCTTGGAGTGTGTGGAAGATAGCTTCCTGACTCAGCTGGTTATTGAGCCTACCGGGGGAAGTGCACCCTCAGTAAGTTTGCAGACAACACCAAGCTGTGGGGAAGTGTTGATCTGCCAGAGGGTAGGAAGGCCCTGTGTGGTGGTTTTACTTGGGTGGGTGGCTGAGCTCCATTACAACTGCTTTCTCACTCCCCCTCCTCAAAGAGGAATGGGGAGAAAATACGATGAAAAGGGCTCAAGGGTTGAGATAAGGATGAGGAGATCGCACAGTCATTATCGTGAAGGGCAGAACAGACTCAGCATAGGGAGATAGCAAGATTTATTATCTATTACTAACAAGCTAGAGAAGCAAGAAACAAAGGAAAGAAACCAAAAGCAACTTCTCCCCCCCCCCCCGCCTCATCCACCCTCTTCCATCTCCTCCCCCTGAGTGGTGCAGGGCAATGGGGGAATGGGGGTTATAGTCAGTCTACTACAGCACTTCGCCGCTGCTCCTCCTCGGGTCACTCTCATCCCCTGTGCTGTGGGGTCCCACCCACGGGATTCAGTCCTTGCCGAACTGATCCAGTGTGGGCTTCCCACAGGCAGCAGCTCTTCAAGAACTGCTCCACATATGGGTCCGTACCACGGGGTCCATCCCTCAGGAACAAACTGCTCCAACCTGGATCCACCATGGGCAGCAGCTCCTGCCAGGTCACCTGCTCCTGTGTGGTCTCCTCTCCAGGGGCTACAGGTCTGGCCCGGAACCTGCTCTGGCAGGGGTCTTCCACAGGCCGCAGCCTCCGTCAGTGCAGGTCCACCTGCTCCACCATGGTCTCCTCCACGGGCTGCAGCATAGAGCCCTGCTCCACCATGGCACTCCATGGGCTGCAGGGGGACAGCCTTCTTCACCATGGTCCTCAGCAGAGGCCGCAGGGGACTTCTGCTCCGGTGCTTGAAGCACCTCTCCCCCTCCTTCTTCACTGACCTTGATGCCTGCAAGGCTGTTTCTCACTCCTCACATTCTCCCAGCTGCTGGTTTTTTTTTAATTATTATTATTATTTTTTTTTTTATTATTTATTTTTTGTTCCCCTGTCTTAAATATGCTGTCACAGAGGCGCAAAACAACATAGGTTATTGGCTCAGCTCTGGTCAGCAGCAGGGCCCTTACCTAACATGGGGCAACTTCTAGATTCTTCTCACAGAAGCCACCCTTATGGCCGCCTGCTACCAAAACCTTGCCACGTAAACCCACTACACCCTGCAGATGGATCTGGACAGGATGGGTTAATGGGCAGAGGCCATGGGGATGAGGTTTGACATGGCTAAGTGCCAGGTCCTGCACTTTGGTCACAACAACCCCATGCAAAGCTACAGGCTTGAGGCATAGTGACTCAAAAGCTGTACAGAGGAAAAGGATCTGAGGGTGCTGATTGATGCTTGCCTGAACATGAGCCAGCAGGGTGCCTGGGTGGCCAAGAAGGCCAACAGCATCCTGGCTTGTATCAGGAATAGTGTACCCAGCAGGAACAGGGAGGTGATCATTCCCCTGTATTCAGCTCTGCTGAGGCTGCACCTCAAGTACTGTGTTCAGCTTTGGGCCCCTCACTGCAAGAAGGACATCAAGGCCCTGGAATGTGTCCAGAGAAGGGCTATGAAGCTGGTGAAGGGCCTGGAACACAAGTCCTATGATGAGCAGCCGAGAGAATTGGGTTTGTTTAGTCTTGGGAAGAGGAGGCTCAGGGGAGACCTTATTGCTCTCTACAGCTACCTGAAAGGAAGTTGTGGGGAGCTGGGGATCGGCCTCTTTTCACAGGTAACTAGCAATAGGACTTGAGGGAATGGCTTCAAGTTGCACCAGGGGGGTTCAGTTTGGAAATTAGGAGACATTTCTTCTCAGAAAGAGTAGTGAAGCACTGGAACAGGTTGCCCAGGAAGGCAGTGGTGTCACCATCCCTGGGATCTTTAAAGAAAGGTTGGACGTGGTGCTTAGGGACATGGTTCAGTGGGTGATATTGGTGGTTGGGAGATAGTTGGACCATATGATCCTGAAGGTCTTTTCCTACCTTACTAATTCTGATTCTATGATTCTATGATCTTCCTAGCAAAACAAAGGGACCACAGAAAGGTGGAAAAAACAACATGGAAATGTTGTTTGGGATATGCCAAAGAATCATACAATATTCAGGAGAGAATCATAGTTCTTATTTCTAATTCAGAAAAAAAAATATATATATATATATTGCTTGTGCTGCAAAACAATGCAAATGATAAAGATACTTCGTGTTATTCTACACTTTCAGGGCATGTAAAGTCTTATTTTCCCAAACAGTTTTCATATCATTACTTATATGTGGATAAAATGATAAACTATGCCTGAAGTCTGTCAAAACCAGTCAACTAACCCAGCCTCATTGACATCTCTCCATACTAGTCCATACTTTCATAGGCATTACAGCTGTTATTTACTAAACAAATTCATGAACATGCTAATAATTATGATAATGAAAATGCTAATAATTATAAAATACTTTATAATATATATTATATATACTGATAAGTATATGCTAATATATATATATATATATATATATATATGCATGCTATATGCTAATAACTATAAAATGGAATGACTATATAATATATATATAACATGCATTACAGCTGTCATAATACTAAACAATACTAAACAAATTCATGACCCACCTGTTAACCTCACGGGTCTGTCCTGGGACTGGTACTGTTTAATACCTTTATCAACAACATAGACAGCGGGATCAAGTGCACCTTCAGTAGTTTGCAGATGACACCAAGCTGCGTGGTGCAGCTAATACAACAGAAGTAAGGAAAGCCATCCAAAGGGACCTGCACAAGCTTGAGAAGCAAGCCCATGTGAACCTCATGAGGTTCAACAAATCTTACTGCAAGGTACAGCACTTGGGTCAGGGCAATCCCAGACATGAGTACAGACTGGGAAAAGAACTCTTTAAGAGGACTTGCGGGTTCTGGTGGATGCAAAGCTTGAGGTGAGTTGGCAGTGTGCACTTCCAGACCAACTGCATCCTGGGCTGCATTGAAAGAGGACTGGCCAGCAGGTTGAGGGAAGTGATTGTCCCCCTATACTCTGCCCTTGTGAGGACCCATTTGGAGTACTGTGTCTAGATCTGGGGACCCAGCACAAGAAGGATGTTGATCTGTTAGAGTGGGTCCAGAGAAGGGCCATGGAGATGATCAGAGGGCTGCTACTTCCCCTATGAAGTAAGGCTGAGAGAGCTGGGACTGTTCAGCCTGAAGAAGAGAAGGCTGCAGGGTGACCTCATTGTATCTTTTCAGTACTTAAAGGCGGCTTATAGAAAAGGCAGAGAACAACTTTTTGCTCAGTCAGATAATGTCAGGACAAGGAGAAATGATTTTAAACTAAAATGATAAAGAAATGATTTTAAACTAAAAGCGGAGAGATTTAGATTAGATATAGGGGGGATATTCTTCACTCAGAGGGTGGTGAGGCAGTGGAACAGTTTGCCCAGAGAAGCTGTGGGTGCCCCATCCCTGGAGGTGTTCAAGACCAGGTTGGACAAGGCCCTGGGCAACCAAATCTAGTGGCATCCCTGCCTATGGCAGGAGGTTTGGAGTTAGATGATCTTTAAGGCCTCTTCCAACCCAAGCCATTCTATGATTCTATAATGCATCCGTCCATGGCTAGTATCTCAAGTCCTTTATGTTTCAGAACTACCTAGACTAGAACTACCTAGACACTATTTTCTTTGTAGATAAAAGTGTAAAAAATCTACAAAGTGTAGATGCACTTTGGAATGAGTAATCATGCAAGTTCCAGGGGAAATGCTAAAAAGCTCTAGGTTACATTTAACATCACTGTGCTTTCAACTGCTGATAAATGTGTAGCTATGAATAAAAATTGTACTAAATATGTATCTATTATAAACAATTGCATAGGTATTAGTTAAACGCCTGCAACTAGTGCCATTTAAACAGCCACCCAGAAAATCTAATGGGATTATTAGATTTCATATACATTCAATATCTGAATAAAACTTTAGAGGGAAAGGTTTTTCAAGGAAGTTTTGTCTTTAGCACGTAGAAGTTGTGAACTATGAGTTTTAATATCTGGAAATGAAATTGAGTATCATACTACAAAATGTATGTATTTTTTTAATTTCAAGGCTCATTACATTAGGCAAGAGAATGCAACTAACCTTGTAGCACTTTCATCTGTAGGCTGCAGAATATATATATGTATGTATATATATATATATATATGTATGCATATATAAAGCTATAAATTGCAGGAAATCACACCAAAATACTTCATAAATTATCTGAAAAAGTACCCTTTAAATAATAGGGAGCCTCAAAATGTCCACTTAATGTTTTCAAAGACATAGGTATGTATAAACTTTATACAAAATTCTTCCTTCGTCTAAGCTTCATAGCTCAGAAAATCCATAATGGTCTCTCTGTGTTTTGTTTTGTTTTAACTTCTAGTTAAGGTCTACTTATATATTTAATTTTCCAGTTCTTTTCATTTTCTTATTCATTTAAACAGAAAAAAAAAAAAAATAGAAAATCAGATGTTCTTTTGCAAGACAGAGAGAAAAGCATATTATAATTACTCAAAGCTAAAGATTTAAAAGGGAGGGGATTTTTTTGTCTTTCTTTTTCTTTGTGTCTTTATCTCTGTTTGCAATTGAATAGGACTAAGTTATCAACCATTAAAAAAAAAATGATGTCCAATTAAAAAAATAACATAAAATCACAATGAATATTTAATTGCTAGCCGTGCCAAAACTCCTAAGTTTGACAGATACATGTTATTTCGTAAATCTGACTTTGCATTGCCACAATGATGTCTTTAAAAAAAAGAAATTACTAAAGAAATGGTTTTGTTATTTCCATACCAACATTGGTTCTTTAGTATCTATGTTCAAAGATCTTATTCCTTGGTAGTAAAAATAGTAAAATAAAAACAGTTAAGCTTTTTACCCTTGTATTCTGCTTAGGTGAAACACAAAGACTGACCACATGAAGTGTAAGTTACTCATAAATCTGGTATAATTCTCTTTTCTAGAAGATAAACAGGGAAAAGAGATAGAGAAAGAGAGACAGAAATAAAAGGCACTGGTGTTATCTCTTCTGTGGTTCTCAGGTTCAGATTGGTCTGAAACATCTCTTAAACTCAGAAAATGAGATCTAATGGATCCTGACATATCCAATATAAGGGAATGGTGAAGCTCAGATAGGTTTCTTCGTATTATCAGTGTCAAATCACGGAGAGGTGGTAGTAAACTTAGCCAATTCTCTTATTTTTTTTTCAAGCTCATAGTGCATCAGTTTTAATTAGTTTTCAATCCAACAAAACTAATACTCACTGAAGTTTATCTTGATAAGCATTTTGTCTCTTGTATTATATTAAATTAGGGGGAGGTTATATTTAATTATATTAACAGTTATATTTTGACACCTGCTGTTTTTGGCAATAAATTAGTCTGAGCTAGGGTTTGTTAGTTGACTGAAATGTCCTTTCATGTGCAAAAATACTAGCAGTTCCTTCCCTCAGTGACTGTGTTAAAATGTGTATTCCAAAAGTTGGCTAACTCTGGAAAAGAGCTCCAGTTATATGCAGACAACTGTACAGAATTTCTGAAAAAACTTTTTTTTTTTTTTTTTCATTATATTTCAGACTTTTAAGCTATGACTAATATTTCCCAAATTGACAAGGGAACAAATGCTTCAATGTATATTTATAAGAGTATTCAAGAAGTACTTGACTTATGTTGAGTGGTGCAGTTGATATTCTAGATGGAAGGTATGCAATCCAGAGAGACCTTGACAGGCTTCAAAGGTGGATCCATGTGAACACCAAGAACTTCAAAACCAATTATAAGATCTTGCACCTGCGTTGAGACAACCCCCAAAATTAGTACATTAATGATGAATGGGTTGAGAGCAGCCCTGAGAAGAAGAACTCGTGGATACCTGTGGATGAAAAATAAAACATGAGCCAATTATATGTGCTTTAGTCCCAGGAAGCCAATTTTATCTGGGGTTGCATCAAATGACGCTTGGCCAGCAGCTCAAGGGAGATAATTACCTCTCTCTAATCTACTCTCATGTGGAGTACCTGGAGTGCTACACACTGCTCTGGAGTCCCCAGCACAACAGAGACATGAACCTATTAGAACAGTTCCACAGCAGAGTCACGAAAATGATCAGAGCACTGCAGCACCTCTCCTATGAAGACAGGCTGAGAGAGGTGGGGTTTAGTCTAGAGAAGAGAAGGTTCTGGGACACCTTACTGCAGCCTTCCAATATTAAAGGGACTTAGAAGAAAAGTGGAGAGAGACGTTTCACCAGGGTGGGTAGTGACAAGACAAGGGAAAACAGTTTTGAACTAAAAGAGGGTAGATTTAGATATAAAGATTGTTGTTGTTGTTGTTGTTGTTGTTGTTATTATTATTAATTATTATTATTATTATTATTATTATTATTATTATTATTATTATTATTTATTATTATTGTTATTATTATTATTATTATTATTATTATTATTATTATTATTATTATTTTCCATTATGAGTGGTGAGGCACTAGAATAACTAGAATGTGTTGCCCAGAGGAGCTGTCCCATCCCTGGAGGCATTCAAGGTCAAGTGGGATAGGGCTTTGAGCAACCTAGACTTCTGGAAGGTGTCCCTGCCCATAGCAAGGGGGGTTGAACTAGGTTATGCTTAAGGTCCTTTTCAGCCCAAATCATTCTAGACAGAGTTCACAACCTCTCCACATTAAGTTGATCTCTTCTTTTTAACATTACACTTTCACATCACATGTTGACATCATTCCTATAATTTCTCAGTCAATGCATTTATTTTTAACTTTGCACAGGGAGAAAAGTAAAAAGGGTCTTATTCAACAACTCCAGTATAATGTAGTGTTGGTGCTATGCCACTGTAGGGGCACATCCCATTTTAGAATTAATGAGTAACCAGAGTAATCACTGAAGAAAGAAACAACCTGTAAAAACAAACAAACAAACAACAAAAAAAATGACTTCAAGAAGTTTGACTAAAGATGAAAACTGTAATGCTATGTTGATTTGTTGCCTTGTGTAATTCCCACAAGGTCATGTCAAAGGTGTTAACGTTAACACCTCAGAGAGGTATACAGTCATAGTCTTGGTGCAGCTGTTAAGGAGACTAGAGAATGACATACCATAGACGCTATTATCTAGGTTCTCACTTGAATAATAAACTTGGACTATATGTCTATTATTTAGTGTCCAACAGATGTTGGACTCTTTGCCTATTATTTAGAGTCCAACAGACAATGAACTCTAAAGTTGCATTGGTTTTGTAATTGTCTGCAGATGTGGAAATGTCAGCCACATGGAAGGAATGAACAAGAAGGCACAAAAAGTCTGTAGGTGTCATTTGTTTAAGAATAACACTCTTCTTTCCTTCAGTTAGTAAATGAATAACTCTCACTGTTGCAATGTGTTGTGGTTTAGCCCGGCTGGCAGCTAAACACCACACAGCCGTTCGCTCACCCTCCCCCCTCCCTCTCTGGGATGGGGGAGAGAAACGGGAAAGTGAAGCCTGTGAGTTGAGATAAAGACAGTTTATTAAGACAGGAAAAAGAATAACAACAACAACAACAATAATAATAATAATAGTATTATTAATAATAATAATGTGTACGAAATAAGTGATGCACAATGCAATTGCTCACCACCCGCTGACCGATGCCCAGCCTATCCCCGAGCAGCCGGCCCCCCCTACCCCGGCTAGCCACCCCGATATATTGTTCAGCATGACGTCAGATGGTATGGAATACCCCTTTGGCCAGTTTGGGTCAGCTGTCCTGGGTCTGTCCTCTCCCAGCTCCTGCTGCATCCCTAGTCTGCTCAGTGGCAGGACAGAGGGAGAAGCTGAAAAGTCCTTGGCTTGGTGTAAGCACTGCTCTACAACAATTAAAACATCAGCATGCTATCAGCGCTCTTCTCATCCTAATCCAAAACATAGCACCCTGCCAGCTACTAGGAGGAAAATTAACTCTGTCCTAACTGAAACCAGGACACAATGAGTCTCCAAGCAGTTACTGAGTTAACACCATTGTTCTTTATGCATATGCTTTTAAAGAATCATTATTGTTTATTACTGTACTTTTTTTTTCTTTTTTAATTGTCTTATAAAGTGTATTCTCAAATTTTTGTTGTAAGGAAGAGATAATGATTCCTACTTTAATTAGAGTTTCATTAGCCCAGTCTTTTCTAAGATCAAAGCACTGAGTCTATATCTTCTCCCATAATTAATAGGGTAACTGCATTTATTTAAACTGTAGTGGAAAAACTAAACTAAACTAAACAGTGGGGAAAATGTGTGTCATCTTTAAACTTATCCCCCTAAACAACTGTTGAAAATGTAAAAAGAGAAAAAATTAATCTTGACTGGGAGAAGATAAAGCATTAAAGAGACCATTGAGGTATAATTAGAGTACAATTCCAATTATCAATATGTCACTTACCTGAAAATTCTCATTATCTGAAACACGTTTGTATTTTTCTCACTTTTACAAAGGAACCTAGTACTGAAAGTAGTTAATAGATGGACAGGTATGCTTGCACCATAAGTGAGGAGAAGACGTCTAGGTGGAGAGGTTCTAGGGAGGACACAGAGAGAGCATGGTTCTGAAGTACAACATTTACAAAGTTCATAGCACTGTATGTAAATTGAAGCCCCTTCCTGTGTGCAACATCTAAAACCTTAATGACATAAAGATTCCTGCAAACATTTTAAAAGTCAATAAAGGAGATCAATAGCTGCCTGTCATGCTCACAATAGGCAAGCTAAGAGCACGTTAGGTTTGTACTTACATAGATCCACTCTGTGGTAGACTAAGTAACCTCTTAAGAGAATTAAGTCTAAACTAGACTTGTCATGTCTAAGCAGAGTATAATACAATCACTCTGAACACAGATGACTCATGAGTGGTAGGAGTCTTGCAGCAGCAATATAGACTTCAGCATAGGCCAGTTTCGATTGAATTGTTTTATGGTCTATTACTGCATACAGACTTCTCTGTGGCCTTGAAATGAGTTCAACCTGTACCTGGTGTCAGATCAGCTAGTTGAAGCTGTGGCATACAGTCCAGACGTGGCAGGCTCATGGGGTCATAGTAGTACTACTTCTACTTTTCATTTCAAACTCTACAAAGTTATTCTTACTAGATACCTGAAACTACAATAATTAATTTAACTACTGAAAGCAAACAGACCAGTTATTAAAAAAAAAAAAAAAAAAAAAAGTGAAAAAATCTACAAACATGTAAGAGAATTTTTGCATATAAAACTTTTTTTTTTTTTTTTTTTTTTTTTTTTTTTATCATATTAACTTTATGGAAGTTCCAAATCATTAAGAGAATGTCTTTCAGTTAGTATTTGTTCAGACCAAAATTTCATTCCTGCTTCTACATACTATTGTAAAAATTTGGGGCACCAGAGTTATCTGAATGCTCAGAGTTTTAATATCAAGCTGCATCCAGGCATTCTTGCTATCTTAGTCATCAGGCTATGCAATAATAAAAAAGTAATTAGAATGTAGAAGAATTCATCAAAATAAATACAGACACCCACTGACTATGCTGAAAAGGGCTTTGCAATGATTAACTACTTGTGATTATTAGGGCTACTGATGTAAAATTTTGAGCCAATGAGAGTCAATGAGATAAGCTTATACCAAAAAGCATAACCAAGATCCATTTTATCTTTTGAAGAACATTAAAGCTGATGAAAATCTCAACAAGATTGCTTACTGGTTTGCAAGTCCCAGGTAAAATAACCCAGAAAGATGATGAGAGAATCAAAAGCAAAAGAAGGAAAAGACAAAAGTGTGACAAAAGGAAATAAAACATTAACAGGTTAGGGACTTGAGAATAAAAGGTACATAAACATATTAGAAAGTGAAAACTAAAAGTTATTGGAGTTCTACATTTGTTTGAATGACTAAAAGTTAAGAAATTTAGTTCAACTTGCATAGCATATCTAGCGTTCTCTGATTTCCTTTTGCTAGAAAGTGTGCTGAATATATCAGATAATGTTTTACATTTTAGTATTTCTTAGATTTCTTTCACTCATATTTCAAACTGTTTCCTTAATAGAAAGACTTCAAAATTTATGTCAAAATATAACTCAATTTTCTTACTACTAATAAAATTTTTGTGGTTGGTTTGAGATCTGAGGAATGGTTTGGATCAGTTCTTATCTTTCTGAAATGGTTGGGTAATAGGTCACTGCCACTGAAAAAAGGTAGAGAAGATTTTTACACATCCTGATACTCCCTAAGGGAAGAAAGTGCTTCATGTCAAGCAATGAAACAGTACATTTTCATCTGTGTTATGAATTCACTTCTCTTTTATTCATACGGAAAAAAAAAAAAAAAAAAAAAAAGGTTTACAAGTCTTGTTTCTAGGTTTGGTAGATTCTAAAATGCAGCTCTGCATTTCCTGAACCATTAATCAATAAGATTCTTCCTTCAATGGTAATATAAACAGTGACATCAGAGGCAGTTTTATCTTCACTATTGGTAAAAGGTTTGGAACAATTTAAACACATACTGTTATTCATAAATCATTTCCTACTCCAGTGTGGAAATTGTCTGTAAGGAGGCAGGAGATTTCTTATCTTTAGATAGTTGAGTTCTGACAGCCATTAAAGGGCACTTATTTTGAAGTTCAGCTTTCAGGATTACTGATCTTTAGCAATATTTAATACGAAAAAATCGTTCAAATGAGCAGAATCCTGGCTCAGAGTTACACAGCCAGAGAAGGCAGATAAATAGTGATGGGAACGATTCATCTCTCTCTTTTGTTTTGTATCTCCTTATAACCATCATTAGTAGCATCAGAATAAATAAATGCATGAATAGAAAGATTAAAAAAAAAAAAAAAAAAGACCCTATTTTCAAATATTCAACTATTAAGAACTGAGATTCTTAATGCCTTCTATACTGTCTATGGGGCCAGAGGGGATCCAAGTGAGGGTGCTGAGGGAGCTGGCGGACGTGATTGCTAAGCTGCTTTCCATCATCTATCACTGGCCGTGGTGAACTGGTGAGGTTCCAGATGACTGAAGACTTGTTAATGTGACACCCATCTATAAGAAGGATCCAAGAGGATCCTCCAATAAGGAGGATCCATAGAACTACAGGTCTATCAGCCTGACTTGGTGACATGGAAGATTATGGTCCAGATCATCTTGAGTACAATCATATAACATGTACAACACAACCAGGGGATCAGGCCCAGCCAGCATGGGTTCATGTAAGGCAAGTCCTGCCTGACCAACCTCATCTCCTTCTATGACCAGGTAACCTACCTGGTGGATGAGGGAAAGCCTGCTGACGTAGTCTACCTAGACTTCAGCAAGGCCTTTGACATAGTCTCCCACAGTATTCTCCTGGAGAAGTTGGCAACCCATGGTTTGGACGGATACACTCTTTGCTGGGTTAAAATCTAGCCAGACTTCTGGGCCCAGAGAGTAGTGGTGAAAAGAGTGAAATCCAGCTGGCAACAGGTCACCAGTGGTGTTCCCCAGGGGTCTGTGTTGGGGCCCATCCTCTTTAATATCTTTATTGATGATTTGGATGAGGGAATTGAGTGTACCCTCAATAAGTTTGCAGATGACATCAAGTTAGGGGAAAGTGTTGATCTGCCAGTGGGTAGGAAGGCCCTGAAGAGGGACGTGGACAGGATGGGTCAATGGGCAGAGGCCGATGGGATGAGGTTCAACATGGCTAAGTGCCAGGTCCTGCACTTTGGCCACAACAACCCCATGCAGGGCTTGGGGAAAGCCATACAGGCTTGGGGCAGAGTGGCTCAAAAGCTGTACAGAGGAAAAGGATCTGAGGGTGCTGATTGATGCTTGCCTGAACACGAGCCAGCAGTGTGCTCAGGTGGTCAAGAAGGCCAACGGCATCCTGGCTTGTATCAGGAATAGTGTAGCCAGCAGGACCAGGGAGGTGATCATTCCCCCTTTACACAGCTCTGCTGAGGCCACACCTCGAGTACTGTGTCCAGTTTTGGGTCCCTCACTACAAGAAGGGCATCAAGGCCCTGGAGCATGTCCAGAAAAGGGCTAAGAAACTGGTGAAGGGTCTGGAACACAAGTCCTGTGACGAGCAGCTGAGGGAACTGGGGTTGCTTAGTCTATAGAAGAGAAGGCTGTCTGAATTTTGTAAATAGATTAATTCTATATAACCTTTTGTCTTCTAATAAAGTGTTCATATTTGGAATTCCCAGAAGGTAGATTTTTTATCTTTTTTTATTTTATTTTATTTTATTTTATTTTATTTTATTTTATTTTATTTTATTTTATTTTATTTTATTTTATTTTATTTTCTGCAGCTGATTAGAAATCCATCAGCACTATGCAATCTTTTCATTGTTTCAATTTCACATTGTTTGAACCATTAGAACTACTTTGTCAGCAAAATCACTGTTTAATTTAATTTTGGCCAACATTAATACTGTTATCTTTGCGTATTCATTAATTCAGATGTGTACTTTTTGCTTTCACTGAAATTGCAGAAGATTATAAATTGTTGAGAAGATTAGAAATTGGTCCTTCCCAAAACAGCCTGGGGCAGGACCAATTTTTGAGAAGTCCAAAGGTTCTTTATTGAATGATCATTTAACAAAAACCGACCAACCAACCAAACAAACAAAAACTCATAGCAAGCTAGTTTTAATTTACTGCTTTCCATTACTCATTTAACACAGTTGTATCTTCTTGTTGGGTAAAGAGAATCCAGTTGCAATAAAGAGATTCATTTCCAAGCATTTATTCCCACTACACTTCTCAAATGACCAGTAAATCAGCTGGCAAGAAATGAAGGAAGAGCAAATCAAAATTATCCGTCTGATGAGCATTCAATAAGGAAAAGCTGAAGGGACAGAAATGTATGAATATATACTCCAGATAACACAGGGTAGTTTGCTATTCTGAAGTAAAAGTTTATATGCTTTTGTTTGGCATACCAATTAAAAAAAGAATAAGGTACTGTTCATATGAAGTTTACAGTCAAAAGTTTTATGAAGTTTACACTTGAAAGGGATATATGAAAAAGAAAGAAAAATTATTCCTGCTTTGGGCTCCTTTCCAAACAGAGGGACAAAAGAAAGGTCCAGTGAGGATGTCTTCTTGAATAATTTAGGATACCATTTACAGCTTCTAAACTGATTGATTTTTTGTACTGTCATTGATGAAAAAATCTTAAACTGGTAGAATTTTATAATATTCATCAACTTCATATGTGCATATAAATGGCAGCTATACTAAAATAAATTTTCAGAACTTCTGTTTAAAAATAAATAAATAAAGGCTATATTTTTGTCACATTGAATGTAGTGCTATCAATTTATTTAAGTCAGGGGAGCACAGAATACTCTTACTCTTGTGTGTAATTTTGGCTGTATATTTCAATATTTACTGGCTGATCTTTGAAGTGTACAAGAATTCAAATTGTCTTTGTATATAGTGTTTGAGAATTCCATATGGATGCACGATCTTTCTTCTTGTTCTGTTCCCTGTGGTTTATCACAGAATCATAGACTCGGTAAGGTTGGAAAAGACCTTCAAGATCATCTGGTCCAACCATCACCCTATCACCAATATCACCCACTAAACCATGTCCCTAAGCACCAGGTCCAACCTTTCCTTGAACACCCCCAGGGATGGTGACTCTACCACTTCCCTGGGCAACCCGTTCCAATGCCTGACTACTCTTCATGAGAAGAAATGTCACCTGAAACAGTATGTCCCTGATTTCTTGGGAAGAATATATTATTTTTCATTATATGGTGTGTGGTTTCACTATAGTGTCTGGATGTGCAACTTTTGATCTGAATTTAAGTACAGAAACTGACTATACATATCTGGTGACTCACTTTGTTTTTGTATAAAAGTATATTCTTCTTATATTCCTTCTATACAGAACTAGAACACAGCATTTAGTAAGTAAAAGTTAAATATATGATTGATAAATAATTAGTTCTATTTTACTTTGCTTTAATATTAAAGAATTTGGAAAAAAAAATGCACAGTTAATGAAAATAGTGTACCTATGCAGAGAATGAAAAATAATATTTTTGTCCTGTAATTTCTCACTAGATATTACTGGAATATTTTTAGCATCTCTATTTTATCTTCTTAAGGTGAGTTAGGAATTAAAACTTAAAATAGAGCACTTGCAAAAATGTTGCTGTGAGAAATTATTGTTTAAGGGAAACAGATTTAATTGGGTAAAATGAAGAGGTTTACACCAGCCATTTGGTACAACAGAGTAAAATATTCCAGAATCAATGTCTCTTGCTTTGAAAATAAATACTTTGTCTTTGTTTAAAGATTTTATCAATGTATTTATTTATTATTTTTATGACATAACTCTTTTCAAAATGTCCTCATAATACAGTAGTAAAATAATCTAAATACTTAATTTTAGGGATTTCTGGTTTTAGTTCAATAAGCAATTAAACTTCCTGAGAATCACCTTCAGGCAATTGGTTGAGAAACTAGATCCTTTCCTAAGTGCTAAATAATCATGATCTGAGCAAGTCCTTTGTCGCAAATGAAATTTATGTCTTCTTCCAATGTTTGGATTAGCTAAACAGCCAATGATTTTTCATAAAACATAAATATTCTTCTTCTTAATAATATTTATTCAATTCAGATTACCATAACAAAGCCTGTGCACCATTGTGAATTTATCACATCATCTATTTGATAGTGATTTAATACGTAAACATATTCAGATGTACCTGTTATGTGAATATTCAGGTATTCTTGTAAATTCTTGAATAAAATATTGCTTAGACATGATAGCTTATGTCAATTTGGCAACATGTGTGATAAGGTTTAGCAAACTTCTGAAGGATATTTCTTATTTTTTCTTGTACATGGTCTAAGTGCTAAACACATTCACTGTGGAATCCTAGTGTCTTAGTTCAGTATTAATGGGTAGTATTTTTATCTCTTCTAAGAATAAGCTGTTCTTCATTTTCCCTCAAAACAATATGCCTTAACTGCATACCAGAATCTCAGCTCTAATGCTTGTTGTTTACAAAGTTTAAAAATCATCATTTTTTACTTATTTTTGTAAAGGAGTAATTACTTCAGAGATAGAAGATTCAATTGTTCTTTAGTGTTAGTCCCCCAAGCCATCTACATCATATATATTCTTCTACACATTTTATCCATACTTCACTTCCTACATAAGCAAATAAACAAAACTATCAATTTAAGGCAAGCATAGAAAGTTCATCTGCAAGGGAGTATTTTTCTAGGTGGACATATTAAAATATTTTTGTAGAGATAATATTTTAGAACAAGAGTAATCACCAGTTTCTTTTATCTTTGGAGTTTTGACAACTAATTTACAGGAAGCTGTCCACAGTATACATCAGCTTTTTGGTAGATGGATTAAACCACAGCTTCCCACAACTGCAAGTTATTTCCTATCAGGTATCCAATAAGAAAATGTAGTTATAGTTAATAGTACAACCACGAACAACAAAGAGTAGGAAAGGAAGGTTCATTTAATGTACATAATAGGAAAAAAAAAGGAAGTTTGCCACACAGTAACAAGCAAAAAAACTTTCAGGTACTATGAAGAATGTGGAGTCTACAAAATGGAGACTTCAGGGAAGTTATTTGAGAAAATTAATAGAATATTTTAAAACATTAATGTTTATTGTTTGAATCATTAAATATTACAATGTTTCTTATTACTTAGCTTGTAAAAATATTAGGGTATTTATTTACCTGAACATATAAAAAAATAGTAGTTATAAAGCATAATTTGAGGCCAATATTATAAAAGAAAGCGTTTTGATTTCTATTAACATTTATATGATTGTAATTAGAATATGAAAAACAATTTCTGATCCAGGATTTATGTTATTTAAACAAATCAATAAATCACCAGTTGATGCTCATTTGCTAATATCATTCCATTTCAAATTTCAAAAGATACAATTTCTGAATGATTGTATTTTAAATTCATTGCTTAAAGAACTTATTGTCATTTAATGAGTGTTTCCAAAAATTTCATTGTAACAGTAGCTGTTATATATTTGCTGCAAAAATTTATTAAGGGAATGTTTAATAGCACAAATATCTCCTGGCGTCTGTCTTCCACATACTCCCACATCCGGATAAAAACACAGATTAAGACAATATAAATGATTATTTACATAACTCGTATTTCAAGTTCTTCTGAACTTACTGAGTAGTCCTACCACAATAAGAATCAATCACCTTTGTGGATGGTAAAAACATACACATTTTTAAGAATCCATCCTTGGCTTCTTGAAATAAGTTCTTACATTTGTGTGTGTTAGTGATTTTCAGTGTACTTTAAGGTATCTCTGCCATTAAAATACACTTTTAAATGAAGAAGAACTACAATAAACATGTTGTCAGAAATTTTTAGTGATTGTGCATTGCAAACATTTGTAGTGAGTGGAATCTGGTCTAGATATTATTATTATTATTATTATTATTATTATTATTATTATTATTATTATTATTATTATTATTATTATTATCATGTCTTTAATTACTATGTATTAGTTTTTGTTTGTTTGTTTGTTTCCAAATTATAATAGAGGCAATTCTCAGATTTAGGTAAGATTTAGGTCAGGTAACTAAGCCCAGCATATCAACACTGAAAAAGCGTTAAAGCACTTAAATAGTAATAAGCTTATTTGTCTTCAAAGCTTTTTAAATAGTTTTAACACAAAATATTACTTACTATATGCATAAACCCTTTGAGGGTAAAGCTAGAGCCAGGATAAACTTCATATGGAAATTCTCTACATATGTGGGGATCTATTATATCTCGTGGCACATCTTATGGGAAATAGTAGGTATTAGGAAAGTAGGATGTGGTTTCAGAGCAACTGTTTCCAAATCAAGAGAGTTGTGCAATTAGTTTAAAAGCAAATGTCCCCATGCAGCTTTAATTTTAGCATTCCTTAGCTTTTAGGTCCTGTAATCTGAATCTAATGTAATAATATTATGTGTGCTAGACAAATACCTGTATTTTATATATGTTTCATTTATACTTAAAATCCTGGATTCAGATGGACATTATGGGAAAAAAAAAAAAAAAAAAAAAAAAAAAGGTACATTCAACTCATCTTTTTGATCTGAATATCTGAATTCAGGCTCCTAAAGGAAATTATTTTCATGACCCACTTAAATCTAGTCTAAACATTCCACTCAAATTGATTCCAGTTTCAACACATTCTGCTTGTTATACCTATCTTACTTTTCTTGCTTTCCTTCCTTATTTTCATTTCATTATGTGTGTGTTCTGAGAATAAGAAATTGATATACTAAATCATTGGAAGACCTGAAGGTAGTTTTTAAGATGCAAATGAGTCAAATTAGTTTACACAGAAAGAATAGAGGACAATATTCCTTTTTTTTTTTTTTTCTTCCATACATTTATAAAGTCTACTTTTCTATTCTCAAGAATATATTAAAAGATATAAAATAATGTCTTTGTAATCTCAAATCATAATCTCAGCAAAAATTGAAGTGTTTAACTGGGCATCTTTTTAAAACTCGTGGCTTAACAGGAGATACTGATTTGAATAGAAAATATTATAGCATATTGCCTCAATAATCTTTGCACTGAGAACTGTTAAGAACAGTCTACAAAGTATCTAAGATTCTTCAGGGAACGTATCAACACTTCTTCTTTAGATGTAGGGAGAAAATAAATGCAGGGAAAACAAATAATAAAATGGGGAAAGAATTATTTATATTAACATTTGCAGAACTCAGAAACATTCTTTTTAAAGCTTACAACGAAAAATATTATTCTGACTTGCTTAACACATTATCTCCTATGAGCTGGACTGCACAATCTTGCTACATAGTAAGAAAAAATCTGTGAATTTAGTATCCATTACTGTTGCCTAAAATGGTATACAGAGGCAATTACCAAGGCCTAGCTGGCCCAAAATAATCTGCTACCTAGAGTTAACATGTTCATATGTTAAAACGAGAGGTTTGAAGAAAATAAATGGCTTGCTTATTAAAGCCAAATAAATTGCCTCTCTGTGTGTTAGGTCTGTAGAAATAATATTAATTAGCTCTTAAAGGGTCTTTGTGGCTCGAATTCAACTCAGTGTAAAGCAGCCTCACAACTGAGAAACTGAGTTAGATATACCTTCAGCAGAGCATTTTGTTAGGCTTTTGATTTTAAGCAATTTGTATAATGGTAAATTGGAGGAGGGAATATAGTTTATTATGTCTTCGGATGCGTTGCAGTGAATCATAAATACAGCGTCATCAGTGCTCTCTACTAAGGCAAATATGTGTCTAACTCCAATTGTATGCTTTATCTTTTTATACAGTGTACTCTGATTATATACAAACTAGACTTAAAATAAAGGTTCATCTGGAATTATCAAAAAAAAAAAAAAATCCAGTATAAGGAAGTACAACATCTATAAAGTTGGAGTGGTAATGTATTTCTTTGGCCTAATATTTAAAAGTAATTTAATAGTATCCAAAATATATCTGTTTGTTAGACTTGAAACTCAAATCTGGAACCCAGAGGGATCTCAAATCTGAGCTGTTTTTAAGATTCTGCCTTTTTTTAGCCAATATTTGAAGTACATTATGTACAAACATTCTGTCTGGAAAAAAATAGGGAAACCATTTAATTAACATACATAAAATGTATATAAAAGATATATTGTTTGCTTATGTGTTATGATGTGTGGTGGTTTTACTGAGGTGGGAAGCTGAATTCCAACACGACCGCTCTCTCATTCCCCCTCCTCAAAGGGAAAGGGGGAGAAAATACGATGAAAAGGGCTCAAGGGTTGGTGTAAGGACAGGGAGATCACTCAACAATTATCATCACAGGCCAAACAGATTCAGTGTAGGAAAATTAGTAAAATTTGTTGCCTATTACTAACAAGCTAAAGAACTGAGAAACAAAGCAAAAAAAAAAAAAAAAAAAAAAAAAAACAACAAAAAAAAAAAACAAAAAAAAAAAAAAAAACAAACAAACAAACAAACAAACAAAACACCTTCCCCCCATCTACCCTCTTCCTCTCAGGCGGCACCCTTCAAGAACTGCTCCAAATATTTGTCCGTACCATGGGGGCCATCCACCAGGAGCAAACTGCTCTAACACAGGTTCCCCACAGGCAGCAGCTCCCCCCCGACCCCCTGCTCCTGCATGGGCTCCTCTCCACAGGCTGCAGCTCGGGCCTGGGGCCTGCTCCTGCTGGGGCTCTCCATGGGCTGCAGCCTCCTCCAGGCCACATCCACCTGCTCCACTGGGGGCTCCTCCACGGGCTGCAGCATGGAGATCTGCTCCATGTGGGACCCATGGGCTGCAGGGGGACAGCCTGCTCCACCAGGGGCCTCTCCATAGGCCATAGGGGAACTGCTGCTGTGTGCCTGGAGCACCTCCTCCCTCTCCTTCACTGGCCTTGGTGTCTGCAAGGCTGTTTCTTACTTCTAACTCTCCCAGCTGCTTCTACACAGCAGGTTTTTTCCCTTTCTTAAATCTGTTCTCACAGATGTGCAAACAACATTGCTTATTGGCTCAGATCTGACAAGACGCAGGTCCCTTTTGCAGCCAGCTGAAACTGGCCCTTATCTAACATGGGATAGCTCCTGAACTCTTCTTACACAGGCAACCCCTGCAGCCTCCTGCTACCAAAAGCTTGCCACATAAACCCAGTACAGCATGCCACTATCTTCACCTCTGCTGAATTTCAATATGTGAGAAGCCATTACAATCAGTGAGTGAAATATAGGAAAGCGCATTTACCCTTCTTTTTAACGATGGATCTGGGATAGTTAAATAATGAGAATATGTTTGCATATTCTGTAGTCTAGAAAAAGGGAAAAAAAGGTTCAAAATCATAACATTAATGATTCACTGAAAAAATTTAGCTAAAATACCTTGTGTTTCTGTCCACTAGTCCTAGAATCATCTAATTCTTTCCTCCTTTTAGATTCTTATTTTACTCACGCTTCATTGGTTTTGTGATATTTCTACAATTACTGATACATTTTCCTTCCAGTAAACCTTGATTTTTTTTGTTTGTTTGTTTTTATTTTTTCTTTTCTTGTAGAAGAACTTAGAAAGTACTCAACCAGGCAAACCCTGTCTAGTCTCAGACAGTGGCCTTTAATGGAAACCTATGTAAAATAAGGCAAGCAGTACCTCAGCATACACTCAAAATCTGCGGGGATATATAATTAGGGGATTAAGAGTTATGACTGAAACATGGATTCACAGCCTAAGGTTGGGTACATGGTTTTGCAGAAAAATGAATTCTGATAGTTACTTATGACAAGCATTGATTTAGTGAATAACTGTTCTTTAGACACATAATTTTATTTCCTTCAGTTTCAACCAACACTTTATTTCCATGTCCCTATTTTCACTGCTGTCTAGCTCTGTTATTTCATGTTAGGCTATTTTCCACAAGAAAATGTTCTATGCTAACCTACAGAAATTATTTTTATAATTACTTTAGAAATTGTTGTGGTTTAACCTGGTCGGCAGCTAAACACCACACAGCCATTCGCTCACCCTCCACTCTTCCTCTCTGGGATGGGGGAGAGAAACAGGAAAGTGAAGCCTCTGAGTTGAGATAAAGACAGTTTATTAAGACAGGAGAATAATAAAATAATAAAATAAAATTATTATTATTATTATTATTATTATTATTATTATTATTATTATTATTATTATTATTATTATTATTATTATTATTATTATTATTTTATAATCAGTATTTGACCTGTGGTGATCTATAGATTTTTTTTTTTTTTATTCCGTAATCCAGAAAAAAAGAAAAAAAACAAAATGGTTTTAGTGAAATCCAGCACTTCAGGTGAAATATTTTATTTTGGATTACATAACAGGTAGGTATATCTTAAGATTCAAATATGCCTTTCAGAATTAAAAAAGGAAACAGTATAAAAATAATTTTAATTTGTAATCTTTTTTTTTTTTTCAGAAATGATTTGAACAATACACATATAAAGTATTTTAAACATACATTTTAATTAAAAAAAAAATGCTTTGTCCTAATGTTTAATTCTGCTTGCAGAATAAGTATTTATTTAATATGTAAACAAATTCATCATAAATGTATTTGATCCTGACTTTCTAAAGTATATATGTACTCAAAATTTAATTAAATTAATTTCTTTAATATATTTATTTTCCACATAGATAGAAATAGATACAGTAGCTTGAACTTCTTCCTTTCATGTGTGATCTTAACTATAATCCTATTGTCTACAGAACCTATTGTTTCCAGAACTGCAGTTTGGACTAACAGAACAATTTGTGCATGGAAACAACTAAGGCTTTGTTTCAGTTAATCTTTTTTGTTTGTTTGTTTTGTTTTGTTTTGTTTTGTTTTGTTTTCAGAATTATCCTCATTGTCTACTTGCTCATTGGAAAGGTGTCACTCAATGGACAATTCCTCAAGTGTGTTGGCAGATGTCAGTTTTGAAATACTTGCTGGATGGCTACCAGATCAGCAAGATGTTAAATTATGCTGTTATCTGGAGAGAAGCACCAAGCTGCTGAATTAGCTGTGAAGGTTGGCTGCCTAGTGACCTTTGCATAGAAATGGTGCTTCCACCCGTACACATTTAAAAGTCATAGGATTTATTCCAGTTACTCACGAAGGCTGACATTTCACGTAAGCGAAGAGCAACTCTGTACCAATTTTTGTTACCTAGGAAATATCTCCCTTTGGTATCCATTAGTATGGGTCAAATTAATTCAGAACGTAAGGCCACTAGACTCAATAAAGTTTCGGGGCAAAAAGATTTCTGTTGTTGCAGATGACTGAATTGTATCAATAATATTTTTTTTCGTGTTTTGTTTTATGCATATGAAAATTTGTATCCTGCATACTGTGAAAATCAAATTTCTTAGAAAATACAATGGCACAGAAAACTAACAGCTTGCCCTGCACTAGCTCTCACTTTGGGCTTCTGCTACTGGGGACAGTACCATGTTTGACTTGCAAGTAAACAAGTCAGTACTAGAACAGCTGCTTCATAAGTACCTGTGTGTATACATGCCCTTACAGTTCAGTAAAAGTCCTTCCCCACCAAACTCTTCCCCTGCTTCTGTTTGTGTAAATTCCCTCCAGCTTCTTCACTGTTACAGGAACATTGTGATTTCCTAATGCATTTAAATTTAGAATATTAGGACATCCTCTTATCTTTTTATAATGTACATGGAAACTTTATTTAAAGATCCTAAACATGGTTAAAATGGTGAGTTTTGCTTATACAAAAGCAGATGTGGCCAGAATTTTTAAGTGTATGGAACCTAAACATTGTTTATTTTTTCACCTACACTTGCCTGTTTAAATAGTAATGCACCAAATCTTACTTGTGGAAGTTAATGTTGAAATGACACCCCAAGAGAGGAGGGAAGACAGTATGTTGACATGTCAAGACAGATCTCATTTAACATTAACCCCAAACACCAACCAATTACTTGCTGTAATAAACAGAAATATACATATACACACACAATTTAATGCATATAAGAATAATTGAAGTTAGTTTATAGCAGAGTACAAGAGAGGATATGACAACTTTTTG
Organism: Cygnus olor; assembly: GCF_009769625.2. NCBI lineage: Eukaryota > Metazoa > Chordata > Aves > Anseriformes > Anatidae > Cygnus > Cygnus olor. Next base: position 22,780 of record NW_024429059.1, read on the forward strand.
TAACAGGTTATCTTTGGTATGTATGATAACCTAAGACAATCAGTTCTTTTTTTCTATTTTTTTTTTGGTCATTTTCATGCCTTTTTTTCTGTTCCATTTCTCATAATTCTCTAGTTTAGTTATTAGTCAAAATCAAATGATGAAGGTTATGGAATTCAATACAGTTAGAATTATTACAAAGAGTATGTCCCCCACCCCCACCCCTTTTTTTTTTTTTTTTAATCTTATTAATGAATCAATTTTGGAACATAAAATAAACTAGGACAGTTGTGAGTTCACGTACTTATCTGTAGGGTACTTTATAGCTCACTTTGTAATGCTGAATATGAAATGGGAGACTAATGTCATTGGATCCTGAGATTAGTATATCCAATGTTCCTAAAGACTTGATAAAAATGAATCTTGAACTCCACATTAGTTTAAGTAACGTGGTGCTGAATGCCAAGAACAGGAGTATCTGACCCTCCGGAGTGCAACCAACGTAGTTAAAATTAACATGTTTGGACACTGCATATATTCATCATTGTTGCTGTATGTACTAAAATCACCTATAAGTTTAATCAAAAAGGTACAAAGAATCTCTTTGGTGTAAAAAGTAAAACCCTCTATAAGTCTCAGCTCAGATTCTTGCTGTGCACAACCTCCCTCCAAGTTTCAGGAATGCCTGAACCTAAAAAACTGTATCTTGGATATACTTTTAATAGGATTTTTACCTCATACATTGCTCTATTTCCTGTCAAATATAATACTTTATCGCTTTCAAAATTGGCAATGTGGCTATAAAATACCATTACTGTATTTTGTCAGGTAAGCCCCCAGATCTTTAACCTTTGTTCTTTGTGTGTTTTCTGTACTTTCTGTACTTCTGTACTTAATATACATTCCAATGTAGAGGTTTATAGTCCACAAAAAGCAAATCCTCCTGTAAGCAGTTATAGAATATTAAGTCTTTAAGATAGCTGTCTGTACAGCTAGTGGAAATTAAGTTAACATTCAGACTGGAAGGAGCTTTTAAGGTCTTGCTTCTTAGAAGTTCTGCATTACAAAATTCACGTTGGAAGATGTTTTTCCTTACTTGTAAGAAGGAAGAAGTGAGAAGATTTAAGAAAACACAGATGTTAGGTATGTTTAACAGTTAAAATTTTAGGAACTAAATGTACTATTCAGTCATTCCACCACAGAACACTTCTCTTAAAAGATAGTTTTTCTCAAGATAAAGTGTATTACACATATGCTCAAACACAGAGAAAGCAGTGAATGTGACAAATGAATTGGAAACTTAGTTAAAATTGCAATATCTTTGTAAATCACTCAGTGAGTTTAGAAATATTTGAATATTTAGAAATATGACTTACACATTTGAAAACAAAATTATTGAGGATTATTTTAATTGCTATCACAAAACCCATAGATTTTGGCCACCTTTCTACAAATTTCTTAATGCTTATAGAGAGCTTTTCTATTTTTCTTTTTTCCTTTTTTTTTCCTCCTTTCCTTTTTTTTTTCTCATTTTTTCCCCTTTTTCCTCTTTCCCCCTTTTTCCTCTTTCCCCTCTCCCCCTTTCCCTCTCCATCTTTTCCCCCTTCCCTCTTCCTGTCCCCTTGTTCCCCTGTTCTCTTCTCCCCTTTCCCCTTTCCTCCTTTCATTTTCCCTCTTCTTTTTACTTTTCTCCTTTCCCCCCTTTTTTCTTTCCTTTCCTTTCTCCCTTGATCTTGAACAAACCAGCTGGTCCTGTATGTCTTCAACAGAGATGTTTTTTAAAAGTCAGACACAGAGACTGCAGACTCCAGATGAAAATGTCTCAGTAGACCTGCAACCGTTTATCAAGGAGTGGTTGTAATACTTGGGAGTACTGAGTGTATGCTGCAGAAGGTCAGAAAATGTTTCCATGTCTGTGACTATTATAGATGTATGCCATATATCATATTATTTCAGATTTAAGCTAATTTTGGTTTTGTCACAGTGAAGTCACAATTTCTGAATGGCTCTGGGGTGACAGAATGTGGGACAGAATTAATTGCTGATGCCAAATTAAAATAATTAAAATAAATTTATTCTTAATTGACTTTATTTTAATAGCAAACAGAAACCGAATAGTGAAAAAGAATCTTTATAGTAACTTTATGTCACTTTATTAAGAACAGTTTTGACTGTTTCTAATGCAGCATACTAATATTTGAAAATACGATTCTTTGTGTCTGAACAACCAATGTTTTGCAATCAGTACTGGAAATACAATGAAATGTTAGTAATCACGAATATTATTAGAGTACATTATTAAAAAGCTGCCTATCTTAGAACTCACCTCTCACAAGTTTGTGATTTCAGAAATGTTTTAAGCTGGCTGTGAACCACTGACCATACGGACTGACAAAACTGCTTGCTAGCTTCCTTTGAAATAAAGCTAGAACAAAGAAAGCCCACTGAACATTAGGCTGCTGAATTTATGATGCTTTTGCAAAGATTTATTTTTTTTCTTAATTATGGTTGTATATGCTTGATTCTTTTCCAATTGCCTTTTTATTAATGGCAGATAAAAATGTTTTCAAACACTGCAGCAAAAATGTAGTATATGGGCCATTGAGCAAGATACTGCAAAGAGTTAGGTGATCAGTTAAAGGCTGTTCTCACTAATCACCATCCCTTGTATATTTCAAATATCCAGCCATCTCATGCTTGGCCAAAGATCATGTTTTCATATTAAATTTCGCTGACATGGGACCCAATCACTTGGAGTGGCTGCCTTAAGGGTGATCCCACTGAGCTGCTTTCTGTAAACACATGAATATGCATGAACCCTTATTAGAAAAGTGCTGCCTCTTCAAGTAGGAGCAAGCCTTGACCACATGTCAATGCTCCATAGTACCTGGTGGTTCCCGTTGTCCTGGCAGTTCTCCCAGGGCTTACCCTGCAGCTTTTGGGACCATCCACGTTTGGAGTAGTAATAAACTGCTTTGCATGTATTGGCTATTGTGTCAATACTTGTCAGCTGCAAACCCTGGAACTTTGGTCCCATGCACTTGGTGAGGTGGAAAGAAGATTAGAAATGTGAAAAAAAAAATATTCTGAAACATATTTGAAAGCCTGAGTGTGAAATTCCTTAGATCTAGCCTAGGAAATTAGAAATCTAAGAAGGAAACAGAAAACTTTAGTTTTTAAGAAAGTATATTATTTTATTTATTTATTTATTTATTTATTTATTTATTTTTAGCTTTTAATCTGTAGGTATTGCTACCCAATATATATTTTTAAATATACAATGTACAAAAATAAATTAGTATTTTTATAATCAAAAAATGTCAATGAATTCCAGTCTCAGACTACTTAAGGTCTCTTTGTCAGCTGTAATTCATTTAGTATTTAGAAAGATACATCCATATAAGGGTACAGTTAGATTATCATGTATTGCTGGATACTTCTGATGAAGTACTTATATAGGCATAAGAGCACACATAACTGAAGCTTTTTTGTTTGTTTGTTTTGTTTTTACATTTCCAAATAATAATAGGAAAAAAAAAAAAAAAAACCTTTAGTTTTAATTTCTTAAACTAAAAATGCAATGGTTTTCATTCCTTTCTGAAAATGATTTTCATATTTAAATTGTCCCTGTATAGATTAAGAAGTTACCACCATAGTTGTCATAAATACTACCTGTCAAAATCATGCAAATATACTCTAGAGAGGTTAAGGTTAAAATTACTACCAGTATACAGTTCCTAAAAATAATACTGAAAGAAAAAAGGGTAAAACTAAAAGTGATACTAGATGCAAAAATATGAAAATTATTGCAGTCTTTCCTTGTGTGACTATTTCTGAGATTTTTAAAGTTCATTTTAAACTTTTGATAAATTTCATTTATTTTCCCTGTACTAACAGTAATAGCACTTCTCATTATTCTCTTGACTTCCAGAACTTCATTTGATCCTTCTAGCTTGCAATTAAGGAACATAATTCACATGTCTGAGTTTCTGTAATTAAAAAAAAAAAAAATCATCACTCAGTCGACAGTCCTTTATTTCACAAACATTTAATTGGCTAGCCCAGTGACATAGAAGAAATGCACAGCGTTACTAATTGACAGTCCAAAATTTAAGATAGGTGGCAGAATCCCACACTGTACACCTTTTTATTTGTAAAATGTCCATCATAGTTTTCCATGGATAAATGAAGAAAACAACATATGCATAAAATTCTTAGTCACACATTGAGAGGTTCAATGACCATGTAGAAGTGCATTTTCTTGGAAGCTGGAACTCTTGGAGTTATTTATAAATCTTTTGCTTTAATTGTAATTGATTGTAATTACAATTTTGTTGGCAATAAATACCCATAAAGTATCTGTTTACAAATGATTTTAAAACTCCATATAGCTAGTGCTCATAAGGAGATGAGAAAAATCACTTTAACAGGTTTCAGTTGAAAAGCTGCAATTAGTTTATGTACATATGAATGGCAAAAATAGCAATGTTCATCTGCCTTAATTCTAATGAAAAGTAATACTTCAGAATAGTAATCGTTACTTTGGATGCTGCAAGTCAAGTATGAAGTTAACTGAACGTCTTACATATTCCAAAATATGTGTCCCAGTGAAATCAATCACAAATTTTAAACACTGTCAGGCAAAATATCATCCCTACAAACATTCCCTGGAGGGAATGCGATCCAGAGGGACCTTGCCAGGCAGGAGAGGTGGGCCTTTGCAAACCTCATGAATTTCAACAAGGCCAAGTGAAAGGTCCTGCATCTGGGCTGTGACAATCCCAAGCTCAAATACACACTGTATGGAGAATGGATTAAGGGCAGCTCTGATAAGAGGGACCTGGGAGTGTTAGTTGACAAGAAGCTCAATGTGAACAGACAATGTGCACCTGCAGCCCAGAAAGCCACTGTATCCTGGGCTTCATCAAAAGAAGCATGGCCAGCATGTTGAGGAAAGTGATTCTCCCTGTCTACTCTGCTCTTGTGAGACCCCACCTGGAATACCGTGTTCAGCTCTGGGGCCTCCAATATAAGAAGGACATGGGTGTATTAGAATGAGTCCAGAAGAGGACCACAAGGATGCTCACCTCTCCTATGAAGACAGGCTGAGAGAGTTGGGGTTGTTCAGCCTGGAGAAAAGAAGGTCCAGGGAGACCTTATAGTGACCTTCCACCATCTAAAGGAGGCCTACAGGAAAGCTGGGGAGGAACTCTTTCTCGGAGAGTGTAGTGATAGGACAGGGAGTAATGGTTTTAAACTAAAAAAGTGTAGATTTAGGTAAGAAATAAATTATTTATTCAAAGTGTGTTGACATACTTGAACAGGTTGTCTAGAGAAGTTGTGGATGTCCCATGCCTGGACGTGTGCAAGACCAGGCTGGGGCTTTGAGCACCTGGCCTAATGGAACGTGTCCCTGCTCAGGTCAGGGGCATTGGAATCAGATGATCTTTAAGGTCCCCTCCAATACAAACCATTCTACATTTCTGTGATTCTATTTAACCAGATTTGATGTTATTTGCAATGCTCCCAAGACCTTTCTCCACATATATTACTGACACTGGAAAGCCGGATTGTAAGCTTCTCTTTTCTTATTCAAGACTTTCTTATTCAAGTCTTTTCTTTTAAAATTAGCAAAAGTTTTTTTATGATATTTTTTTTTCTGTTACAATGATGGCTGTGCTACTTCTCTTTCTTTCAAAACCTAAAAGGACTTAATCCTTAAAGTCCTTTTCTTGAACTCTGTCAGCACTGTATCAATTTTATGTGCCAGTTTATTTAAATAAAAATAACAGTCTGGAAGACTAATGCAACATAAATCTTTTTTGTACTTTCTATTCCTCTAAATTGTGCATTTAAATCCTGCCAAATGAGAACAGTGCCAAAATTAACTTCCCCCCATCTCCCCCTCCCACCCCCCGACCCCCCCCAAATGTTAAATATTAGTATTAGTCTAAACACTCCTTTCTTTCTGTGGAGGAAAAAAAAAAAAAGTTTTGTTTACAAGTCCGTGCAGGACCATATAAATATTATCCTAAGTATGATCTAAAATCATCTTTCTGCTTTTGCTATCAGCTTTGGATGATACTAAACACACTTTTTGGGGGGGATTGTTTTAATGAAAGTAACAGATGGGAGCTCCAGCATGTGTCAAACAAGGAGAGGCTGAGGCAGTGAAGAAGGCCTTTATCATTCCTTCCTCATTCAGAAGAAAAGAAGGCCAGGGAGGAGAATTACTGCTGTAGGAAGGTTCAGAAACTTCAAACCTGAACTCATCTTGGGGTATACATTGGTGGAAAGTGAGGTAGTAGCACTGGAAATTCCAGTTTGACGTTAGAAATGTTTTGCACTGATGACAGTCAAACCACTGGTGAGGGCTGCATAGACAGAGAGGGGAATCCCACTCCTTGGTGATATTGAAACACTAACCAACTGAAGCCTCGAGCAATGTTGTAGAAGTTGGTCCTATTCTGTCTGGGAGGTGGATAATGTAACCACAGGTACCTAAACCACTTCATTAATTTAGAAATTAATTAAAAAATACATTTCCTGAAATCTGACCACTTGTTTTCAGGTGAGTATTCTCTAAATCTAACCCTAATTTCCAGAACTATTGGAATTAATAAAGCCAAGGTTCAGATCTACTTTCTCAGGAATATGTATTGGAAGCCTTTCCATTGATTTTAAGCAGGGTACATATCAAAGAAATTTCCTCAAAGTAAATGTTATTCTAGGTAATCCAGATAAATCACAGGTGAAAGTGAAAATAGAAACTAATTATCATAAGTCTCTATACTCAGACAACTCACCCGAATGATATTCTTCCCAAAAGAGCAATAAACAATAATTAGCTATCTAGAATCTTGTCAATTTGTGTGCTTCTGATTATAAAAAACAAACAACAACAAAAAAAAAAACACTTTGCTTCCATTTTCGTTATAGATCATAAGTGGAGATCTTATTTAGCAGTCAATTCCTTCTAGGTATAAACAACTGTACAAGTGCTTCAATATTTACCAGCAATTTCTGCAGTTCAAATTCAACTGCAGTTCAAATTCAAGTACATATTGAAAAAAAAAAAAAAAAAAAGTGTCATAAATCCCCTGCAATGACTTCTTTTCTAAAGGAAAATGCATACTGTGACATAATTTTTTCTAGTTTCTTAGGAAAGGCCCGGAGCTGAACCATGCTGGTGACTGACAATGGTCTCTGGGACAAAGCTGAGATTGTGAAGAGTTCCCTCTGAGAAACAGCCAAGAGGAGGTTGAGAGTTTGTGGGTGAAAACTAAGGACTGGACCAACAAAGGATATCTTGTGTTTGGGGTCTACTACAGGCAACCTGATCAGGAGGAGTCTGTTGATGAGGCCTTCTTGCTCCAACTACAAGAAGTATTGCGCTCACAGGCTGTCATACTCATGGAGGATGGTCAAAGGCTCTATGTCTAGGTGGAGACTGGTAACAAGCAGTGTCCCTCAGGGGTCTGTCTTAGGGCCTGTGCTTTTCACTATCTTCTTCAATGACATAGACAATGGGATTGAGTGCACTCTTAGCAAGTTTGCAGATGACACTAAACTGAGTGTTGTGATTGGTACCACAGGAAGAGATGCCGTTCAAAGGGACCTGGACATGCTGGAGAATTGGGCCCATGTGCACTGCGTGAGGTTCAACAAGTCCAAGTGCAAGGTGCTGCACTTGAGTCGGGGCAATCCCAGAGAGGAGGACAGACTGGGAGAAGAACTTACTAAGAGCAGCCCTGCAGAGAAGGACTTGGGGGTTCTGGTGAATGAAAGGTTCAACATGAGCCAGCAGTGCATGCTTGCAGTCCATAACGGCAGGTGCCTCCTGGCCTGCATCAAAAGAGGTGTGACCAGCAGGTCGAGGGAGTTGGTTGTCCCCCTCTACTCTGTCCTCATGAGGCCCCACCCGGAGTACTGCATCCTGGACCTGTTCGAGAAAGTCCAGAGGAGGGCTATAAAGATGATCAGAGGACTGGAGCACCTCTGCTATGAAGAAAGACTGAGCACTCTGGGGCTGTTCAGCCTACAGAAGAGAAGGCTCCGGGAACACCTCATTGGGACCTTTCAATACTTAAAGGGTGTTATAAAAATGGTGGACTCTTTACTTGGGTAGATAATGATAGGACAATGGGGAATGGTCTTAACTAAAAAAGGACAGATTTAGACTAGGCAGTCATAGGAAATTCTTCACTGTATGGGCAGTGAGACACTGGAACAGGTTGCCCAGAGAAGCTGTGTTCAAGGACAGGCTGGATGGGGTCTTGGCCAACCTGATCTATTGAGTGGCATCCCTGTCCATGGCAGGGAGGTTAAAACAACATGATCTTTAAGGTCCCTTCCAACCCAAGCCATTCTACCATTCTATAATTATATAAATCTGGAGCCTTTTCCCCTCTTCATTTGTTGTGGTTAGCAATAATTTAACCGTATCACATTAATCGGTTCCGATATAACTGAATTGCAGAATAATGGTATTTTATTTACTTTTAGGGGAAAAGATGTAGTTTGCCTACTGGAAGAAAAATTTTTGTTTGTTTGTTTTGTGCATGTGTGTTTTGTCTTTTATTTTTATCTCAGACTGGAATGGCAGTTGGGTGGCCTGCAGTGACAGTCAACATCTCCCACCTGCAGAATTCTAAATCTGATGCTGCTTAGATAGGAAAAAGGTTACTCATACACCCCGTTTCTTGGAAAGCAAGCTCCAAGCTTCCATATGTTAAATTATACACTTACCTTTTAGCTATGCCTAGATCTTTGGTCTGCCTTTTGTCACTCATATGGCTAACAGATTCAATTACTCTTAAGCCACTGTCCCTGCCCCCACCCCTTATCTTTCAAAATTCACTTTTTTTCCAACATTGTGCTCATGCTATTTAATACTTCGAAGCAGGAAAATTCTCCACCCCCCCAAATTTTTAGATTTTCTCCTGTTATTTTGCTGTCCTTGACGCACTTCTAGATTTGTAACTCGTAACAGCTGTCTTGTTTTCTTTTGCACGTGAAAGCTTTTTGTGTGGCGGAGTTTAATCATAATGATCAAATGACCTTATGATTCTTCCTATAATAAATGGTTAATTGAAACCATAGCTGTAACTTAGGAGCAAGAAATAATCTGCTGCTTTTCAGGAGGCAAAGAATCACCATGGCAACTCTCCCACAAAAACACTCTTTAAACTCGCTACCATATCCTGAATGTGTTTGGGCCCAGGCAATTCATTACATTTTTATTTTTATTTTTTTCCAATGCAGCATCATGGGAAGCTTAGGAAAAACAGCAGAAATTTTAAGTAACATTGACAAAGACAGTTTGATCAGATCAGTTAGTCTGTAACTGTTCAAGAGAAAAACTGAATGTGAACATGATTGCTATACAGTTGTTGGATGACACTGTTGTATGATACTTTCATTAGGAAGATTTATATAGAACCTACTGCCATGATCTTTAATAAAAATAATGTATTTCTCCAACAAAGACCAGAACATAACTGAATTGGTAAATTCTATTGCCATGGTTGACTATTGCTGTCTTCTATTTCTGAAGTTTATTTTCTCATATAATACTTCTAAAAATATTCTGTCCAACTGGTTTATAATACTATTGCAGCTTTTCATCTTTGAATAAACAAAACAAAAACTCTATTTCAATGTAAGTCGTTTAGAAGAAAGAGAATATAAAATATTGAGTTTCAGGACCATATGCTAGGCAATCTCTTTCCGCCCTCTTGTTTTTATAGAAATGTAATTTTAATAAATTCAATATGCAGAAAACACAATCTCGCCTTCACACCATATGAAGCAACAATTTTCTTGCATGTATCTGTATAAGTAAATGGGTCTATTCTCAGCTGAAGACATTGACATATATGGAGAAAAGTTCATGAAAGAATGTTAGGAGTTTTTTTCATTGTTGTTGTTTGTTTGTTTGTTTTATTTTTAACGATGGAGAAAAGAAATACAGGTAAAAGAAGGAAGGGACAAGTTAGAGGAGAGCCTCAGTGGTCTAGAAATTCTCCAGAAAGAATAATTTGCAGGACTCGGTCTTAAGAAGAAAAATGAATGAGTGAGGTTACAATAATAAAGCAACCTACAGACTGATAACATTGTGAGGAATGAGGAAAAAAAAAAAAATAAAGAAAAAAAGAAAGGAGTGCTGCAAAATTTGCTAACAAATTCAAGGTAAAAGTCCATCTCAAGAAAAAGGTCTATGCCAGACAATGGTCTGAAGTAAGTCTTATCCATGGAAAATGTGGAAAGGACAGGCTCTGGTAAATTAGTCCCAGCCTGAAAAAAAAGACAATAAACTAAGGTGGACTGAGATGAGTAAGCTGATGTTTGAGGCAAAGCAACTGCAAGGTGATACATGTATTTTAAAACTCACCTTAAAACTCACCTTTAGCAGGATTTTGGATATTGCTGTCCTTGCATTCTCTGCTGATGGAGGAACTAAATCCATGTGAGAATTTGTGTGCATGGTCAGTCAGAGCAGTGTTGAGCAAAAAATGTAGATAATGAGGGAACTAATCCTCTCATCCCCATCCCTCTCACAAAATATATAGAAAACAAGAGTTATAAGCAACCATTTAGTTAGAGCCTAGGCTCTTTCGGTTGCTCCAAGCTTCTTCAAAGACTTCAGATACATCAGGAAACAGGTTTTTAAACCCTGTCTAAGTCTGCTTTTTTTATCACCCTCTCCATTCCAATTATGCCTCCCACAGCAAAGCTTGCTATGCTAAAGAACCATCAGAAAAACCCTCTGAAAATGTCCAGGTCTTCCATTCCAACTATACCTCCCACTGCAAAGCTTACAATGCCAAAGAATCATCACAAAAACTCTCTGAAAATGTCCAGATCTTCAATATAGTTTTCACACACTGAACTCTGTCACGGAAATATTATGTTTCTTCAATATCAGTTACATATCAAACCATGTGATGTTTTAATCACCACTTCCTAAATCCTATCACTGTTTATTGTGAGGAAAAATATTTCAGTTATAAAACTTTTATTAGAAATCTCGACTTTTTTTCAGTTTTATAAAACTTACATTAGAAATCTTGACTATTTTTTTTTTTCAGTTTTCTTTCTTTCTTTCATAATTCCTTATTGGTCATATAAATATCTAGATGAAGAGGGCATTTGTCAACAATTAAATTCACAGAATCACAGGATCATCAAAGGCATCCATAAACCATGCATTATTGATATGCGATTGAAAAAGAGGAGCTACCTGGATAGTGGTAGACAAAATTCTTTTCTCTGGTTGTTCCAGTGTGGGTTTTTGAATCTGGAGTAATTTCACAGGCCTCTCCTCTGCCTGGTAGATGTGGCAATAGTGAACTAACTGAGCATACTACTCCCTTCCTGTTTCTTGGTTGAACCACTCCCAGAGGGGGTGGTGTCCCAGCAAGTACTGTCTTAAGAACTTGGAAGGATCTCTTCAATATAATTTTCTGTTGCTGTATGATCTTTTTGGCTTCTTGCAATAATATATTTATTACAAATAATCCTTTCTCCCGAATTGAATGTTTTTTCCAAATCTTTAAAGCTCCTTGAGTAAAATTATATGGGTCTCGTGGGTCCCTCAGGTCCTCTCTACCATCTATATATAGACAATCCATTGACTATAAAACCGTACTCAATCTGAAAACAATCTGTTGTGTGAGTTGGACCTAAGGCCTGATGTGCTCCTACTTCAAGAAATCAGTGATTTCAGGGCTTATTCCTGAACAGGGGTCTAATCCCATGTGGTCTTTTTACGAGTTAGGCCACATAACAGCCAGGCTATGATGGAAAAAAATCATGAATATGTTTTCACCAGAACACCAGGAATCCTAGAGCATGTTTTCTTGTTGTTGTTGTTGTTGTTGTTGTTGTTGTTGTTGTTGTTCTCAGGTTAATTATTTGTTCAAGGGTGGTCAAAGTCTTGGGGGGAATACTTGCCTTGCCACCAGATGCCTAAAAACTTTACGTTCTGGGATGGGAGCTGAATTTTCTTTGCTGGAGCCTGGAATCCAAGGTGCTGTAAGTGTTTAACTATTTGGGTCTGGGAGTTTACCACAACATCAGAATTGGACCTTCATCAATATATTTGTAAATTCTAAATTCCTCATTGGTAGCTAAATATACTAATTCCATTACCGCCATGTAGTGGGCTGGAGTTAGAGAGTGTTGATACCCTTGGGGAAGGCAGGTAAAAGTGTACTGTACCACTTCCCAGGTAAAAGCAAAGCAGTCTCAGTCCTCTTCAAGGACAGGAACCATAAAAAAACCTGTCCTTTACATCTATTGTGGTGATTTGATGAGCTTGTTCCTGTATAGTGACAATCAGTTTGACTATATTGGGTACAGCTGCCTTTAGTGGACTGTTTTTAGCATTTAGGCACTGCTAATCAACTGTCAGTCGTCACTTTCAATTTAGTTTAGCCATGGGCCAGACAGGCAAATGATATGGTGAATAACTGGGGACAATTGTCCCTTAGTTTATAAGCTCAGCAATAACTGGGGTGATCCCCTGTCGCAGTTCCAAAGGTAATGGGTAAGGTTGTACATTCACCACCTTTGAAGGTGGGAGTCTTGGAGCAGTTTGAAGTAGTCATATCAACCACACAGGGAGACCAATTTTCCATTTTCTTCCTTTAGAGTCATTCCATTACTTCCCTTTTCAGGTCATCTGGTCCTAGGATGTTGTCGGTAGGTCACCCCAAATCATGATGACCCATAAGGGGTTGTCATCTCCTGGCAACAAACATTTGACCCTAACTACATTGGGCTTTAGAATTCCCAAAAACATATCTATTGACCCATAGATATTTTGACCCATATTGACACATATCTACTTCTCATCAGCAGCAATGCTGTTTTGAGTTGCAACATCGGCTTATAGGGTCAATGTCTGTGGCCCAGTGTTTACTAAAAAGGTAGCCAGGGCTTTGACAGAGCCTACTGAAAAAGTGACTGTTGAATCCTGCTTTGATTTTCCATGAGCTTTTTCAAGTATATCCAACTGTTGTCCTCCGGCACACTTATAGAAGGTGGTAGAGAGGCTTTCCTGACTGCAGGAGGTCTTCTGTGGGAGCTCTGAGAGTGCATAAGGTTTGAACTGAGGGATCTGAAGGAGCAGTTTCCTTTCTGTCCTGGTTTCAGTTAGGACAGAGTTAATATTCCTCCTAGTAGCTGGCAGGGTGCTATGTTTTGGATTAGAATGAGAAGAGCACTGATAACATGCTGATGTTTTAATTGTTGTAGAGCAGTGCTTACACCAAGCCAAGGACTTTTCAGCTTCTCGCTCTGTCCTGCTAGCGAGCAGGCTAGGGATGCAGCAGGAGCTGGGAGGGGACAGACCCAGGACAGCTGACCCAAACTGGCCAAAGGGGTATTCCATACCATCTGACGTCATGCTGAACAATATATAGGGGTGGCTAGCCGGGGTGGAGGGGGGCCGGCTGCTCGGGGATAGGCTGGGCATTGGTCAACGGGTGGTGAGCAATTGCATTGTGCATCACTTATTTCGTACACATTATTACTATTAATACTATTATTATTATTATTATTGTTATTGTTATTGTTATTGTTATTGTTATTGTTATTGTTATTCTTTTCCCTGTCTTAATAAACTGTCTTTATCTCATCTCACAGACTTCACTTTCCCGTTTCTCTCCCCCATCCCGGAGAGGGAGGGGGGAGGGTGAGCGAACGGCTGTGTGGTGTTTGGCTTCCAGCCGGGCTAAACCACAACACTTTCAAACCCTCATTTTCTGCCTAGTTCTCCAACACCTCACTAGGAGCTGTAAACTTGGGAGTGGCAGTCATACAATCATGGAATCATAGAATCATTAAGGTTGGAAAAGACCTTCAGGATCATCCGGTCCAACCATCACCCTACTACCAATGTCACCCATTGAACCACGTCTTTAAGCACTGTGTCCAACCTTTCCTTGAACGACCCCAGGTATGGTGATGCCACCACTTCCCTGGGCAACCCGTTCCAATGCCTGACTACTCTTTCTCAGAAGAAATGTCTCCTAATTTCTAACCTAAAACTTCACTGGCACAACTTGAGGCCATTCCCTCAAGTCCTATCACTAGTTACCTGTGAGAAAAGGCCGATCCCCAGCTCTCCACAACTTCCTTTCAAGTAGCTGTAGAGAGCAATAAGGTCTCCCCTGAGCCTCCTCTTCCCAAGACTAAACAAACCCAATTCTCTCGGCTGCTCATCATAGGACTTGTGTTCCAGGCCCTTCACCAGCTTCATAGCCCTTCTCTGGACACATTCCAGGGCCTTGATGTCCTTCCTGCAGTGAGGGGCCCAAAGCTGAACACAGTACTTAAGGTGCAGCCTCAGCAGAGCTGAATACAGGGGAATGGTCCTGCTTCCTGTTCCTGCTGGGTACACTGTTCTTGATACAAGCCAGGATGTCATTGGCCTTCTTGGCCGCCTGGGCACACTGCCAGCTCATGTTCAGGCGAGCATCAATTAGCACCCCCAGATCCCTTTCCTCTTCACAGCTTTTGAGCCACTCTGCCCCAAGCCTGTAGCTTTGCATGGGGTTGTTGTGGTCAAAGTGCAGGACCCGGCACTTAGCCATGTCAAACCTCTTCTCTTTGGTCCCTGCCCATCCTGTCCAGGTCCCTCTTCAGGGCCTTCCTACCCTCCAGCAGGTCAACACTTCCCTCCAACTTGGTGTCATCTGAAAACTTACTGAGCGTGCGCTCAATTTCCCCATCCAAGTTATCAATAAAGACATTAAAGAGGATAGGCCCCAACACCAACCCCTGGGGAACACTACTGGTGACCGGTCACCAGTTGGATTTCACTCTTTTCACCACCACTCTCTGGGCCCAGATGTCCAGCCAGTTTTTAACCCAGCAGACTGTACCTGTCCAAGCCATGGGCTGCCAGCTTCTCCAAGAGGATACTATGGGATACTCTGACTTGCACCAGGAGGGTCACCCGGTCATAGAAGGAGATGAGGTTGCTCAGGCAGGACTTGTCTTTCATGAACCCATGCTGACTGGGCCTCATCCCCTAGTTGTCCTGCATATGCTGCATGATTGCATGCCAGATGACCTTTTCTATCACCTTTCCTAGCACTGAGGTCAGGCAGACAGGCCTGTAGTTCCCTGGGTCCTCCTTACAACCTTTCTTATAGATGGGCATCACATTAGTAAGTCTCAAGTCATCCAGGATCTCTCTGGATGACCATTACCGCTGATAGATGATGGAAAGCAGACCAGCAATCACATCCACCAACTCCCTCAGCACCCTTGGGTGTATCCCTTCTGAACCCATGGGTTTGTGACAGTCCAGGTGGAGCAGCAGGTCTCTAACTGTTTCCACCTGAACTGTGGGAGGGTTCTTCTTCTCCACATCCCAGATTTCCGGGTTCAGGAGGCTAGTACCCTGAGGATAAGTGGTCTGGCTAGTAAAAACAGATGTAAAGACAGCATTAAGAACTTCAGCCTTTTTCTTATCCTCAGTAGTCGTGTTTCCCCCCTGTGTCCAGTAAAGCATGGATATTCTCTTTGGCCCTATTCTTGCCAAATAATATATTTTTAAAAACATTTTTTTATTATCCTTGACAATAGTACACAGGTTGAGCTTATGCTGGGCTTTGGCCTTCCTGATTTATTCTCTGCGTATGCAGGCAATATCCTTGTACTCTCCCAAAGCTTCCTGCCCCTTCTTCAACCAGAAATAAGCTCTCTTTTTCTCCCGAACACACAGCAAAATTTCTCTGTTCAGCCATGCCGGTCTTCTCCCCTGCCAGCCCATCTACCGGTGTATGGGGACAGCCTGCTCCTGTGCCTTTAAGACTTCCTCCCTGAGAAGCATCCAGCCTTCCTGGACTCCTCTGCCACTCAGGACTGACTTCCAAGGGACCCTCCCTACCAGTGTCCTGAACAATTCAAAGTCTGCCCTCTGGAAGTCCAAGGTAGCACTTTTACTGATGCCCCTCCTGACTTCACCAAGAATAGAGAACTCTACCATTCCATGGTCACTCTACCCAAGACAACTCCCTACCACCACATCTCCCACCAGTCCTTCTCTATTCATGAACAGCAGGTCTAGAGGTCTATCCCTTCTGGTAGGCTCAATAAACAGCTGAGTTGTGCTCCCAAGCAAAGTATAACCTGTTCTAGCTGGCCAACTGTCACCTGTCATGTAGCAGTTCTCCCAAAACTTCATGACATGGGAAGGATTCATAACTCTCTTGCTTTTAATCCACTTATAACCCTGGAAGCTGGGAAAAAGCTTGCATGCTGCCGCTCCTGTAGGACACTGTGCCAAAAGGGACACTTAGAGCAGCCACATATTTCTGAAGGAGGCTGGAGGCTGCATTTCAAGGTCAAGAAATATAAAAATAATGTATATATATATATGATTATGAAAGCTAAAGCTGGTAACTTCTGCTGAAGCAGAAGGAAGGAAAGGAAAGCACACCTGACAGGTTGTCAGCAGGGAGGCTGCAATGCTGCAGTGCAAGGCTGTGACCAACAGTGACCTGCTATGGAAAAGGAAGAACTGTTGATTTCTGTCCCTATCAGTGGGAAGAAAGACAGCAGTGTGACCTTTGGGTCATTCTTTAAAGAATTTCCAGAGAAAATAAATCTGGGGAGTACAAACTACAAGCCACATAAGACAATAACATAATATCTCATAGTCCTTAAGAATGTGCTTCTTCAAAACAGCCATCCTCCAACAAACGGGATAAGAAAGGTTAGAAGTACTTATGTTGATCCAGGGAGCAGGTACCTGTGCAGTATTCTGAATAAAATTAATAAATATTCAGTTTATACAACACAGAATCACAGAATTGTTAAAGTTGATAGGGACCTCTGGAGATCAGCTTATCTACCTCCCATGCTCAAGTAGGCTCACCTAGAGCAGATTGTCCAGGACCATGTCCAGGTGACTTTTAAAGTTCTCTAAGGAGGGAGTACTGGTCAGTACTTGGTTTAAGGTTAAAGGTTGGACTATATGGTCTTAGAGGTCTCTTCCGATCTGAATGATTCCGGAGGCTCTGCAAACTCTCTGGATAACCTGTGCCAGTGCTCAGTCACCCACATAGTAAAGAACTTGTTCCTGATGTTCAGACAGAACCTCCTCTGTTTCCTTTTGAGCACACTGCCTCTTATCCTGTCATTGTACACCTGTGAAAAGAGCCTGGTCCCATCTTTGCACCCTCACTTCAGGTGAACACCTTGATAAGACCCATTCTGAGCCTTCTTTTCTTCAGGCTAAACAGTCCCAGCTCTCTCAGCTTTTCCTTGTATGAGAAATGCTTCAGTCTCCGTCAATTTCCTGGCCCTTCATTGCACTCTTTCTGGTATTTCAATGTCTCTCTTATACTGAGGAGCCCAGAACAGGACACAGTTCTCCAGGTTTGGCTTCAACAGTGCAGAGGAGAATTGAAGGGTCACCTTCCCTGACCAGTGTTTTACCTAATGAAGACCTGGACACCACTCTTTGCTGCAAGGGCACATTGCTGTCTCATGTTCAACTTGATGTCTGCCAGGACCCCCAGGTCCTTTTCTGCAAAGCCAAATTTCCAGCTGGGTAGCCTCCAGCATGTACTGCTGCAGGTTCTTCCTCATGAGCAGAGCTTGTATCCATAAACTGGTCATGTAAATTGAGTGGATTTTCTGAAGATGACACCATTAATGTTATAAAGATCATTAACAAGCCAAATTTATTTAGAAATCTTTACCAATACATCTGCCACTAGTTCTCCTCCTTAATGCTATTCTAAACAATATCAAGTGCTCTTTTTAAATTTATCATTATTCAAAATGAAACAAGTTAGTTTATTAGGAAATAATCAAAACCTTTATAAATATTTAATTGAACTATACAAAGAATTAGTATTTCAGTAAAGCAATCAAAAGTCATACAATAATTATTAGCTTTCAGAGATATTTTTGTTATTGTTTCCTACTAGATTTGCCATACATCTATGTAAGACTGAATGGCAGAATGAAAGGTAATGTTCTGCTTTTGACTTTGACTGTGATCAGTTCCCTAACTTTTATTTTTATTTTTTTGAAATGAAAGATTCTCTGTTTTATAATTCATGTGGCTGCAAACAATGTAAGGAAGAGCACTAGTCAGATAGCCACTGACTTTTTCCTTTATGTAAATTCTAGATGTCTTACTCTGTTTCAGCAGCAGTTATTGTAATAGACTTATGGCCATTTTTTGTTGTTGTTGTTTGGTTTGGTTTGGTTGGGTTGCGTTGGGTTGGGTTGGGCTGGGTTAGGTTAGGTTAGGTTAGGTTAGGTTAGGTTAGTTTGGTTTGGTTAGGTTAGGTTAGGTTAGGTTAGGTTAGGTTGGTTAGGTTGTTTTTTTGGTTGTTAGCTTATTTGTTTTTCAGTATAATTTGTAAAATGGTCTACTTGCTGTAAATTCTTTATTGAGTTAGTTGGTGAATACATTGCATGTATCAAATTTTATGACATTGTTTCAGCACAATAGAAAATTATATGGGCTACAATAAAAGGAAAAGTGTCTTTGTTGTGGTTTAAAATGGTAGGCAGATAATAAGCGCAACACAGCAATTCACTCACTCTCCTCCCGCACACAAACCTTCTCAAATATGATACAGGAGAGAATCAGAAGGAAAAAAGAAAAAAAAAAAAAAAGAAAAAAAAAAAACTTGTGGGTTCAGATAAAGAGTGTATAATATAATAGAAACCGAAGGGAAAATAATGATGATGATAATAATGTTGACTGAAAAATATACATATATAAATACACACAAAATATGGGATGTAAATTACAACTGTTCACCACGAGCAAACCACACCCAACCAGTTCCCAAGCAGTGGTCCCTGATACCAGCCAACATTCCCAGTTTATTTTTATCCCTCATGATATCATATGCTTTGGAAAATCGCTTTGCAAAATTTGGGTCAACAGTCTTGGCTCTGTCCCCGATAGACTCTTGTGTATCTCCAGTCTCCTTGCCGACATAGCACTATGAGTGTCATCATCATCATAGACCAGCTTAGATTGGAAGTGACTTTAAAAATCATCTACTATCAACCTCCCTGACTTATTGTCATCTGCAAACTTCCTGAGACTCTGTTCAGCCATGCCGGTCTTCTCCCCTGCCAGCCATCTACCGGTGTATGGGGACAGCCTGCTCCTGTGCCTTTAAGACTTCCTCCCTGAGAAGCATCCAGCCTTCCTGGACTCCTCTGCCACTCAGGACTGACTTCCAAGGGACCCTCCCTACCAGTGTCCTGAACAATTCAAAGTCTGCCCTCTGGAAGTCCAAGGTAGCACTTTTACTGATGCCCCTCCTGACTTCACCAAGAATAGAGAACTCTACCATTCCATGGTCACTCTACCCAAGACAACTCCCTACCACCACATCTCCCACCAGTCCTTCTCTATTCATGAACAGCAGGTCTAGAGGTCTATCCCTTCTGGTAGGCTCAATAAACAGCTGAGTCAGGAAGCTGTCTTCCATGCGCTACAGGAACCTTCTAGACTGCTTCCTCGGGGCTGTATTGAATTTCCGGTACATGTCTGGGAAATTAAAGTCCCCCATGAGGACAAATGCTGGTGATTGAGTGACTCCGCCAGCTGCTTATAGAATGCCTCATCCCCCTCTTCATCCTGTTTGATGGTCTATAACAGACCCCCACCAGGATGTCCGCCCTGTTGGCCAACCCCCTGATCACGCATAAGGACTCTAACTTTTCATTCCCAAACCCGATCTCAACAGCATTGAAATACTCTCTAATATAGAGAGCCGCGCCACCGCCCCTCCTCAGGTTGCCTGTCCCTTCTTATAGCCATCCATTGCAGCACTGCAGTCATGGGAGTGGTCCCACCACGTTACAGTGATGGCGACTAGGTCATAGTTTGCCTGCCGCACAATGGCTTCCAGCTCCTCCTGTTTGTTGAGCATGCTGCATGCATTGGTGTAGATGCACTTGAGTTGCACCATTGCCCTCACCCTCAACCCTGGGACTTCTCCCCCAGGCTCCTCTCTATCAAGCCTCATTTCCCCCCCATCCCCCTTCATACCTTGTTTAAAGCCCTCTCAGTGAACCCTGACATCTCCTGGGCTAGAGTCCGTTTCGCCCTTTGGGACAGGTGGGACCCATTGGCAGCCATCAGGCCAGATGCCAAGTAAACCTCCCCATGATCAAAAAACAAAAACAACAACAACAACAAAATCCTGCGATGGCACCAGCCTCTCAGCCATGTATTAACCATCTGGGCCTTTCAGGTCTGCTCAGAATCCCTCCCTACCACTGAAGGCATAGAGAAAAAACACCACCTGTGCACCCACTCCATCCACTAACCACCCCAATCCCCTGAAGTCCCTTCTGATAACCTTCAGGCTTCTTTCATCCATCAGTTCTTTTGGAATACCTTTATCAATCCCTTCTCAGCAAACTTTGCTCCTCAAGAATCCCCCCACATTCACTTTGTCTTTAAATCATCAGAGAGTCTCATCAACTTCTGCTCAGTGGACTTGAGCTTTGACTTCTCCTTTTTTCTCATGCCTCCCATGCATCACCCATAATTGATTACTCTTGAGCCAACTCCCCCCATGTAAGCCCTGGTCTTCCCCAAAGATCAGTTCACCCTACTTATTCTTAACCTGTCTTGCAATTGCTCAACAAAAATCTTCAGGGAGTCTGGCAGCCCTCTTGTCAGGGTATTCACCCTACCTGGGTAAGCAAACAGCAGCACCAGTGAGGGTTGATTTGGGTCCAGCCCTCTAGTGTGCATTAATTACAGGCAGGCTGCTTTCTGCAGACTCTCAGTTAATTGAGTTATGCCTGGAGTGGGAATGACTAGAGGTCTCCTCATTCAAGAGCTTCTAGGCCTCTGGCCCAACAGGCTACCGTCTGGGTTAATGACCATAGTGGTCCATTTATCTTCCACTGTTAAGAAGAGCGAGCCTCAATAGCCTTGAGCTTCTTCTTCCGTTAACTTTACTGTGACCACCCTTCTCCCCGCTTCCCCCTGTCCCCCCCCCCCCCCCCCATCCCCCCGTTAGAGAAACTTGCCACACATACTACTACTCAGTTTCAGTTTGCCTGTGCTTGTCAGGTATATTTTTTCATGCAACTTAGCTAATTCTGTGGCAGTTAAGATATTTGGTTAGTGGTTACTGCTGGTTCTACCTTTGGACCATCAAATGTTTCCTGTTTTAATGAGAGGTCTCATTTGGGGGTTAACATTCTTCCTGTTATCTGTACTCTTCAAATCTTCCCACGGATACAGTGGGGACAGTCTTTTCATCAATCATTAACTTCCTTGTCTAGGCTAGAATATCATGGCTTACTTTCCTACCCGCTCTCTAATTGTAGTCTCAGAGTTCTTTCCCTTTCAAAGCCTCATAGAGGCTCTCTTGAAGCCATTGCTTGGTTGCCCTTTAGGCAGCTAAAAGCTTTCTGTCCCGCCCCATCTCTCCCTCTCAGAGGCTAGTTCTTTCTGCAAAATCCTGTAATATTCTTGGAGAGACTCGGGCAGCCTATCATTCTATTTGTTTCGCTATACATTTATCCATTTGGGCCGCTATCAAGGCAGCTCCTAAAGCTCCACAAATAAAGCTTTTCCTTTCCCTCTCAACTCTGTTTCTTTTGCCAAGTCTCTAATTCTGACACCAACAATGACGAGAGACTGCCAACTTCTTTCTGCCCAGTCACCCTTTAGGGGTATATCAAGCCTTGTATTCTGTTAAGAGACCTATCAGTGGAAAGCAATTGAAATCAGGCTTCTCCCAGGTAGCCACGATCCCTTGCTCGAGACATCAGGGTCAACAGAAATCCGTTCTCCTCTCTGTGCTCTGGATACTTCACAGAATCACAGAATCACTTAGGTTGTAAGAGACCTCCAAGATCACCTAGTCCAACCTGTGACCTAACACTAACAAGTCCTCCACTAAACCGTATCACTAAGCTCTACATCTAAACGTCTCTTAAAGACCACCAGGGATGGTGACTCCATCACTTCCCTGGGCAGCCTATTCCAATGCCTAACAACCCTTTCGGTAAAGAAGTTTTTCCGAATATCCAACCTAAACCTCCTCTGGTGCAACTTTAGCCCATTCCCTCTCATGCTATCACCAGGCACGTGGGAGAATAGACCAACCCCCACGTTGCTACAGCCTCCTTTAAGGGACCTGTAGAGTGTGATAAGGTCGCCCGTGAGCCTCCTCCAGGCTAAAAAAAAAAAAAAAAACAGCTCCCTCAGCCGCTCCTTGTAAGACTTGTTCTCCAGACCCCTCATCAGCTTCACCGCCCTTCTCTGGACACACTTGAGCACCTCCACGTCCTTCCTGTAGCGAGGGGCCCAAAACTGAACACAGTACTCGAGGTGCGGCCTCACCAGAGCCGAGTACAGGGGGACAATCACTTCCCTAGACCTGCTGGCCACACTGTTTCTGATACACGCCAGGATGCTGTTGGCCTTCTTGGCCACCTGAGCACACTGCTGGCTCATATTCAGCCGACTATAAACCAATACTCCCAGGTCCTTCTCTGCCAGGCAGCTTTCCAACCACTCATCTTTCAGCCTGTAGCACTGCTTGGGGTTGTTGTGCCCCAAGTGCAGGACCTGGTAACTCACAGAATCACAGAATCGTCTAGGTTGGAAGGAGACTTCCAAGATCATCTAGTCCAACCTCTGCCCTAACACTAACATAACCTCCACTAAACCATCTCACTAAGGACTACATCTAAAACGTCTTTTAAAGACCTCCAGGGATGGCGACTCAACCACTTCCTGGGCAGCCCAATTCCAATGCCTAACAACCCTTTCAGTAAAGAAGTTCTTCCTAATATCCAACCTAAACTCCCCTGGTGCAACTTGAGCCCATTCCCCCTCATCTGTCACCAGGCACGTGAGGAGAATAGACCACCCCCCACCTCTCTACAGCCTCCTTTAAGGTACCTATAGAGAGCGATGAGGTCTCCCCTGAGCCTCCCTCTTCTCCAGGCTAAACAACCTCCAGCTCCCTCAGCCGCTCCTCGTAAGACTTGTTCTCCCAGACCCCACACCAGCCTTGTCGCCCTTCTCTGACTCTCTCGAGCACCTCCACGTCCTTCTTGTAGCGAGGGGGCCCAAAACTGAACACAGTACTCAAGGTGCGGCCTCACCAGAGCGAGTACAGGGGGACAATCACTCCCTAGACCTGCTGGCCCAGCTGCTTCTTATACACGCCAGGATGCTGTTGGCCTTCTTGGCCACCTGAGCACAACTGCTGCCATCATATTCAGCTGCCTATCAACCAGTATTCCCAGGTCATTCTCGGGCAGCAGCTTTCCAACCACTCATCTCCCAGCCTGTAGCTATGCTTGGGGTTGTGCGCCCAGGTGCAGGACCCGGCACTTGGCCTTTTTGAACTTCATACAGTTGACCTCAGCCCATCGCTCCAGCCTATCCAGGTCCTCCTGCAGAGCCTTCCTTCCCTCGGGCAGATCGCACTACACGCACGTCCTAACTTGGTGTCATCTGCAAACCTTAACGAGGGTGCACTCGATCCCCTCGTCCAGGTCATCGATAAAGATAGTAAAGAGGACCGGCACCAGCACTGAGCCCTGGGGGTGACTCCACTGGTAACCGGCCTCCAACTGGATTTGACTCCATTCACCACAACTCTTTGGGCCCGGCCATCCAGCCAGTTTTTAACCCAACGAAGCGTACGCCAGTCCAAGCCGCGAGCAGCCAGTTTCTTGAGGAGAATGTTGTGGGAAACTCAGTACCAGCTGAGACCCATTCTCCTTTCTAAGATCTCCGACTGATCACAGAATCACATAACTGAAGGGAATGACAACATGGACTCCAAGATAGTTGAGAAATGGAGACTTTATTGTTCCAATGCCAGATCCTATATAGTTTTTCTGAGCCCGCCACATGTGCTGCACGTGGCTGGCAAACATAGTTACAGACTTCTGATTGGTGCATTCCTTTTGATCACGCATAGCTGTCTATAGGCCCGTCCGAGCCTAACAACTCCTTCTTATTGGTTCCCACTTTCTCTTATTCTAGCCTGGTTACCACTCTATGCCTCTGAGTAACCTTCTTCTTAACCCTTAGTGCACCGCCGTATCAATCAGCTCCAGTTTGTCACTGAACGGGTCACCCATACATAACCACAGAATGGCCGAGGTTGGAAGAGACATCCGAAGGTCCAACCCCCCTGCCAAGCAGGACCACCTAGAGCACATTCTTCCTATGTCCATCTGTTCTTGTTCCTTTCTTCATTGTTCCTTTATTTCTTTTCCTTTTTTTCCTTTTCCATTTTTCCTTTTCCTTTTCTTTTTCCATTTCCTTTTTTGTTTTGTGTTTGTTTGTTGTTGTTGTTGTTGTTGTTTTGTTTGTTTTTCTCTCCACAAGTCTTTGAGGAAATAACAACCACTTTTTTATTAACAGTATAATCACTCACTTAAACAAAACAAAAGTAAGCTAAAAAAAAAAAAAAAAGAGAGGAGAGAGAGAGGAAGAAAATTAGATTTATTTGAACTTCACCTGAGCTGTCTCAATGAGAAAGTTCAAAGAGATAATTTTGATACCTACTTAACTGATGTCCTCTCCCTTTGTTTTTCTCAAACATGTGTTTTCTTTGCCTTTTATGTCTTCAGCTAACCTCTAAAGTATTCCTAGTTATGACACTTACAGGCCTCAACTTCTTTGCTGTTTTGTCCTTCAGTTATAACAGATAAGAGTTTTTGCAAAATCATCAGGTAACTGTTCAAAAAATGCTTTTATATCTTTCTTGGATGTTTGTAAATATGGGTAAATTTTTACACTGGAAGCATGGGGGAGAATTGAAAAATTAAAATCAAAACAAATAGCAACTCAAAGATAATTTTTGCATGTATTCACACAGTGGTTAAAAATGTTACAATTAACTAATTAATTTGCAATAATACTTAAAATACATGCAGAATAAATTACATTTTGTTATGCTATTAACAGGGTAAAGATAAAGACGTATTGGCATTGGAATTAATGGCCTTGAATCAAAAATCTGTTTAAACTACAAGACAAGAGAGGATCCTAATTACGTATAATGGTGGTTAGAAAACAAAACTATATTGCTTAGAAAGCAAGGTTTTCATTACTGTTTTTTTTTTTTTTTTTTTTTTTTTTTAATTGTACCATCCCAATTGAGTTGGGAGACAGCCTGAAAATGAGACTAATTAGGAGATGGTTAATGAACTAATGCTGAGGATGTGTGTACTCCTGAAGAAATTGAAAAGGCTTATCTATAACTGCATTATTAAACAATAGCAATATGTAGAGTAATGAATCATAGAATCAGAACAGCTTGGGTTGGAAGGGACCTCATAGATCATCTAGTTTCAATCTCCCTGCCATAGACAGGGATGCCACCCACTAGATCAGGTTACCCACAGCCTCATCCAATATGATCTTGAACACCTCCGCGGATGGGACATTCACAGCTTCTCTGGGCAACCTGTTCTAGTGCACCACC
The DNA here is from genome assembly GCF_009769625.2 of Cygnus olor. Lineage (NCBI taxonomy): Eukaryota > Metazoa > Chordata > Aves > Anseriformes > Anatidae > Cygnus > Cygnus olor. The sequence continues at coordinate 48,240 of NW_024429059.1, forward strand.
CTCTGAGTGAAGAATTCCCTCCTAATCTCTAATCTAAATCTCCCCTCTTTGAGTTTAAAACAATTTCCCCTTGTCCTGTCATTATCTGACTGAGCAAACAGTTGCTCTCCATCTTTTTTAGAAGCCCCCTTTAAGTATGGAAAAGCTGCAATAAGGTCACCCCAGAGCCTTATCTTCTCCAGGATGAAGAGCCCCATCTCCCTCAGTTTCTTCACAGGAGAGGTGCTCCAGCCCTCTGACCAACTTCGTGGCCCTCCACTGGACCCATCCTGACAGATCCACAGTATTCTTGTGCTGGTGGCCCCAGTCCTGGCTGCAGTACTCCAAGGGGGGCATCAGAAAAGCAGAATAGAGGGGGGACAATCACCTCCCTTGACCTGCTGGCCACTTCTCTTTTGATGCAGCCCAGGATGCAGTAGGCCTTCTGGGCTGCAAGTGCAGACTGCTGGCTCATGTCAAGCTTTTTGTCTACTGAAACTCAGGAGTCTCTCTGCAGTGATGCTCTTAATTGGTTTTTTTCCCAGTCTGTACTCCTGTCTGGAATTGCCCTGATCCAGGCGGAGCACCTTGCACTTAGACTCATGGAACCTCATAAGGTTCACATGAGCCCACTTCTCAAGCTTGTGCAGGTCCTTTTGGATGGCTTACCTTGCTTCTCTTGTATCAACTGCATCATTCAGCTTTATTGTCATCTGCAAACTTGCTGAGGGTGTACTCAATCCCCTTGTCTATGTTGTAGATAAAGATGTTCAACAGTGCTGGCCTCAGGACAGACCCCCAAGGACCACCACTCGTCACCAGCTTCCACCTCACCATAGAGCCATTGACCACCACATGCTGGGTGCAACCTTCAAGCCACTTCCTTATCCACAGAATTGTCAATCCTTCAAACCCACATTACTCCAATATGGAGATCAGGATGTCATGTGCGATGGTGTAAAAGGTCTTACAGAATTCCAGGCAGCCTGTAGTAGACCCCAACCACAAGGTGTCCTCGATTGGTCCCGTCCTTAAATTTTGCCCACAAGCTCTCAATCTGTTGTAGCCGTTTCTCAGAGGCATCTCTTAGCAATCAATCCCTTCCCCAACATAGAGAGCAACACCCCCACCCCTCCTTTCCTGCCTATCTCTTCTGAAAAAATGATAGCCCTCTATTCCAGTGTTCCACTTATGTGATCCATCCCAACACGTTTCCATGATAGCAATCAGGTCTTTTGTTTGTTTGTTTGTTGTTTGTTTTGTTTTTGTTTTGTTTTTGTTTTTGTTTTCTAATTGCACTGTGACTTCCAACTGCTCCTGGTTGTTTCCTGTGCTGTGTGCGCTTGTGTAGGGGCACTACAGCCGGGCCATCGGTCGATTAACTTATCCAGAAGAACCCTTCCTGATTGCTTTGGGACAGTTCACACGTATTTCCTGGTGGTTTCTTAAAGTGACAATGTTCTCAGGTTCTCTTCTTTCAATCAGAGGTACATCCCCTTCCCCCACCACATCTAGTTTAAAGCCCTGTTAATAAGCCCAGCCAGCTTACATCTGAGAACACGCTTGCCCCACCTGGTCAGGTGCACCCCGTCCGTGTCAGCATACCCAGTCTCTCAAAAATGCATTGTAGAAACCAAAACCCTGAGCATGGCACCAGCCACACCGACAATCATTCACTTGGTCTGTTCATCTTGACCTCCAGTCTCCAACTGGGAGGATAGAGGAGAACACTACTTGCACTCCTGAACCCTTCAACATCTTTCCAAGGGACAAAAGACACAAAAGTCTCTTCTGATTTTCAGAGTCTCCTAGTTGCAGCCTCGTTTTATCCTATGTGAAAAAGTAGGAGGGGATGGTAGTCTTTGAGACCCACAAGGCTTGGCAGCCTTTTTGTAGTATAGCGAATGCAGACACCAGGCAGGCTGCAAACCTCTCTGGAGAGATTACCTTGGTGGCAAATGGGTGCCTCAGCGCCTCTCAGAGACAAGCCTCCAGTTATTAATACCTTTTCTGCCTTTTTTTGTGGCACTGGTTCTGATGTAGGTAGTAGACTGAGCCAACTTTGTATGGTTGGCCTTTCTGAGGTCTTTACCATTACTCACACAGTATCCTTTTTCCAGCCCTAGAGCATCATATTGGTTATGTAGGGGCACTTCAGGGGCAAGGGGGAGACCTCCTCCTGCTCCGAGCAGAGACTCAGGTTCAGTCTCTTGTTCTGTGAGTCATTTAAGTTTGTCGGTTCAGGGCTTGAGGCTTGTTTAGCTTCCCCTTGTCAGGACTTAATCAGGGCTTTTGCTGGCCATGTGCACCCTCAGTAAGTTTGCAGATGACACCAAGCTAAGTGCGTGTGTCGATCTGCTCGAGTGCAGGAAGGCTCTGCAGGAGGATGTGGATAGGCTGGAGCGATGGGCTGAAGTCAACTGTATGAAGTTCAACAAGGCCAAGTGCCGGGTCCTGCACCTGGGGCACAACAACCCCAAGCAGAGCTACAGGCTGGGAGAGTGGCTGGAAAGCTGCCTGGCAGAGAAGGACCTGGGAGTATTGGTTGATAGTCGGCTGAATATGAGCCAGCAGTGTGCTCAGGTGGCCAAGAAGGCCAACAGCATCCTGGCGTGTATAAGAAGCAGCGTGGCCAGCAGGTCTAGGGAAGTGATTGTCCCCTGTACTCGGCTCTGGTGAGGCCGCACCTTGAGTACTGTGTTCAGTTTGGGCCCCTCGCTACAGGAAGGACATGGACGTGCTCGAGCGAGTCCAGAGAAGGGCGACCAAGCTGGTGTGGGGTCTGGAGAACAAGTCTTACGAGGAGCGGCTGAGGGAGCTGAGCTTGTTCAGCCTGGAGAAGGGGAGGCTCAGGGGCGACCTTATCGCTCTCTCCAGTTACCTTAAAGGAGGCTGTAGAGAGTGGGGGTTGGTCTGTTCCCACGTGCCTGGTGACAGGACGAGGGGGAATGGGCGAAAGTTGCGACAGGGGAGTTTTAGGTTGGATGTTAGGAAGTACTTTTTTACCGAAAGGGTTATTAAGCATTGGAATAGGCTGCCCAGGGAGGTGGTGGAGTCACCATCCCTGGAGGTCTTTAAAAGACGTTTAGATGTAGAGCTTAGCGATATGGTTTAGTGGAGTACTTAGTATTAGGTCGGAGGTTGGACTCGATGATCTTGAGGTCTCTTCCAACCTAGAAATCTGTGTCTGTGTCTGTGTCTGTGTCGTAAGTTCATAATACCCATTTATCAATCTGAAACTTAGATGTTCTCCTTTTTTCCCCTGATGGAGACAATTATTTTTTCCTCTCATTTCTCTGTTAGTTTATGAAGTTCTCCAAATGTTACTTAGCACTAAACCAACAGTAAAAAGAAGTTAAACTGACAACATTTAGAGTGCTATCATATGCACAAAACTAACACTAAAAGAGTGAAATGATCACCGACATTTTTGTAATTTGAGTAATTTTATGTGAAACATGTAAAATAAGTAGAATATTTGATAATCTTAACTGAAATCACTTGACAGCAGGCAAACAAATATATTAACAAAGTTTCTTTAATTTCAGAAAAAGGGAAACCACACTTTCACGGAGTAATATATTTACTTTAGAGTACCTACAAATACAGTCTTGTTACGTGTTATCACAAATATTATCTAGGTATCTAGCTTATCACTGAGACAAGGTGCATTCTGGAGAAGAGCAAGGGATTGAAGTGTACAGGGTTGTTTCCTGCAACAGGGAAACAACAAGGGAGTGCAGAGACCTGCCAGGAACTGGCATGTCCCATGAGAGCAGTTGACAGGGCTTGGGCCAGGCCAGGAGTCATGTCGATCAGCACTCAGACGTACAAAAGGCAGCCTTAGGAAGCATGTCAGCTAGGTTCTGGGAGGCAAATTGCTTGGGCAGGAGCAAGGGGAGGTCCCCAGTTTTTGAAGGCAAGTGGGAGACTCCAAGTACCCAGCAACTGGGCACCATTCTGTGATCACATGCACTTGTCAAGGGCACACATCCTACCTGACCTTCAAGGCAGAATGGTGGGCACTTTTCTGAGGGCAAAGGCTGCAGCTTCCTCTGGGGGCCTTGCATCATCTACACCAGCAGTGGCCAATGCCTCCACCCAGTTGGAGATGCTGAAGGGTGGGGCTGCAGTGCAGAATTCTGACTGATGGAAGTGCCTAGACCTTTCTCCTGTGGCAGGGACTGGTTGCAGACCTGCCTGGAAAAGGTGTGCCCAGGTGAAGGACTTCCTGCAACAGCTGGCTGAGCTACAGAAAGCAGTGAGAAGGCTGTGTGGCATCAGGGAGGCTGAGGAGGAGTTAGATAGCTGGTTACAGGTGCAGTCTTCGATGCGCCCGCAACCCACAGCCAAAAACTCCACCAGCACACACGAAGGGAGAGATGCCAATATCACAGAAGAATGGAAGCTTGCAATGGCAAGGAGCAGCAGAGGAAGAATCTTCCACCAAAGTCTGAGGTACCATTGCAGAACTGCTTCAGCCCTCTGCAGGCTGAAGAGGAGACCCATAACGTCAGGAGAGATGCTGGAGCTGATTAAGACAACACAATATGCACAACCAAGAAAAGGCAATGGGTGGTAGTAATGGGCAACTCTCTTCTAAGAGGTACAGAGGCACCCATCTGCTGACATGGCACACTATCCAGAGAGGTGTGTTGCTCACCAATGGCTTGTGTAAAGGATGTCACCAAGAGACTAACAAGCCCCTCACACAGACCACTAACTTTTATCCACTACAGTTGTTTCGTGTGGGCACCAGTGATGCAGCCAGGAGCAGTCTGAGGAGTATCAAGAAGGACTGCAGAGCCCTGGGAATAGTGGTTAAGGGATTCTGGAACACAGACGGTCTTTTCGTCAGTCCTCCCAGTCAAAGAGAAGGGGATTGAAAGGGCCAGTCAAATCTGGCAAATCAACAAACAGTTGGCTCTATGGCTACCACAGCCAGGGGTTTGGCTACTCAGACCGTGGGACTTGCTTTGAGAAACCTGGTCTGCTGATGCCTGATGGGGTCCATATGTCTGAGAAGGGGAATAGCATATTTGGTCATAGGCTGGCCAAGATGATGAAGAGGACTTTAAGCTAAAGTTACTGGAGGAGGGGAACCTCAATCCATCCCCCTCCTCGCAGTTTGGTGCCAGTACCAGATGTCAAGACCCTGGAGAAGGATCACAGTTCAGTGGGAGAACACCTGAAGGGCAGCACCACTCTAGCCAGTAAGTCAGCATCATCAGGGCCCAACTTAACCGCATCTATGCAAATCCACATAACATGGAGAATAAACAAGAGGAGTTAGAGATGTGCACACTCACACCTGTAAGTCTGCTATCCTATTGGTGACACAGAAGTGTGGTTGAATGGCTCCCATGACTGGATTGTTGAAACTGAAGGATGTAGACTCTTTAGGAAAAACAAGAAATGGATACAAGGATGGGGTGTTGCCCTCTATGTCAGTGCCCATCTGGAGTGCATGGAGCTCTGCCTGGGGATGGATGAGGAGCTGACTGAGCATTTATGGGTTAATATTAAAGGGAAGACAGGAACAGGTGAAATTATAGAGGGGGTGCTACAGGACACCTGATCAGGAAGACCAAGCAGATGAGGGTCTCTAGACAGATAGGAGCAGCCTCATGTTCACAAGCCCTGGTCTTCTTTAAGCACCCCAATATTTGCAGGAGGGACAGTGTAGCAGGGCATAATCAATCCGGAAGGTTTCCTGGATTGTGGTGATGATAACTTATCTGAGTGATAGAGAAGCCAATGAGGAGAGTTGTTACACTGGACCTCATTTTCCACAAGGAGGGACTGCTGCGGAATGTGAAGCTCAAGGTCAGCCTTGGCAGCAGTGACCATGAAATGCTGAAATTCAAGATCCTTAGGGCAGTGAGGAGGTAGCACAGTAAGCTCACGACTGGACTTCAGGAGAGCAGACTTTGACATCTTCTGAGATCTGCTGGGTGGAGTATTGTGGGATAAAGCCTTGGAGGGAAGAGGGGCCCAAGAAAGCTGGCTAATATTCAAGGATCACCTCCTTCTAACTCAGAAGCAATGCATCCCAACAAAGAGGAAGTCAGGAAAAAAACGGACGCTGAGAGAGCTCCTAGCTGTTGTGGTTTAACCCAGCAGGCAGCTAAGCAGCACACAGCTGTTCAGTCACTCCCCTACCCCTCCAGAGTACGATGGGGAGCAAATCAGAAAAAAAAAACGAAAAAAAAAAAAAAAAAAAAAAAAAACGAAAAAAACGGTAAATCTCATGGGTTGAGATAAAGACAGTGTTGTGGTTTAATCCAGCTGTCAGCTAATTGCCACGTTGCCATTCGCTTACCCTTCCTGCAGTGGGATGGGGAAAGAATCAGAAAAGAAAGTGAAAGCTTGTGGGTTGAGGTAAAGATAATTTAATAATACAGAAAAGAAAGAAAAATAATAATAATAATGATAACAGTACTACTAATAGTAATGTGTATGAAACAAGTGATGCACAATGCAATTGCTCACCACCCACTGACTGATGCTCAGCCTGTCCCTGAGCAGCCGGCCCCCCCACCCCAGCCAGCCCCCCCATATTAATTGTTCAGCATGACGTCAGATGGTATGGAATATCCTGTTGGCCATTTTGGGTCAGCTGTCCTGGGTCTGTCCCCTCACAGGTCCTGATGCACCCCCAGTCTGCTCACTGGCAGGACAGTGTGAGAAGGTGAAAAGTCCTTGGCTTAGTGTAAGCACTGCTCTGCAACAATTAAAACATCAATGTGTTATTAACATTGTTCTCATCCTAAATCTAAAACACATCACCATATCAGCTACTAGGAGGAAAATTAACTCTATCCTAGCTGAAACCAGGACAGACATTTTAATAGGACAAAAAAAGGAAGGGAACATGATAATAATTATTGAAATAATGATTGAAGTATTGAGATACTTCAATCTTATAAGCCTGATCCAGCTGCTGTGTTTTTGTTTGTTTTTCTTTGTTTGTTTCTTTTATGTTCTTCGGTGGCCTTACTCTTGGGTACATGAACATCTACAGAATGTACTTTTACAACCAGGTTCTCTACCTGGGCAGCAATATCTTGTCGCAGAGCAGGGAGCTCTGATGGATTTTCCTCTGCCCTGCCAGTTGTTCTGCTTCCATTGTTGTAACCACCCCACAGGGCATTTGACATTTAGCAATATATAAAGCTGGATGGATAATCTCAATTCTGCAAATTGTTCCATTCACCTTCTACTTAAGCACTGTCTGCAACTCATAATATAGAACTCTACACAGCAGCCTTCCATCTCTGATGGTTTCCCACAATACGACAGGATCATATTGCGGGAAAAAACATTTTGATTGTGAACAAGGCATATTTCTTTTCATTTTCTGGTACTTTGTTATACGCTGAGGCCTCTCAGCACTTGTCACTTCCTTTTCTGGTGATATTCCAAAATCCTCGCTTTCTGGACAGTTCATGTTCACTTCCATGATTCTTGGAATCCCTGACTAGGCTTTCATATTCAAGCATGTTGAGTGATCAGTGTGACCCACTTTCTTTACATAGCATCAGTTCCATGATGTGTAGAGGGGACCCATATCCTGGGGTGCATCAAGCACGGCATCACCAGCTGGCCAAGGGAAGTGATTGTCCCTCTCTACTACGCGCTGATGTAGCATCACCTTGAGTACTGTGTGCAGTTTGGGGTACCACAGTATAAAAAGGACATAAAACTATGCGTTCAAAGAAGGGCTACAAAGATGGTGAAGGGTCTAGAGGGGAAGACATATGAGGAGCAGCTGAAGTCATTTGGTTTGTTCAGCCTAGAGAAGAGGAGACTGAGGAGAGGCCTCATGGAGGCCTATAGCTTCCTCATGATGGGAATGGAGAGGCAGGCACTGATCTCTCTGGTGACTAGCAAAAGGACTCAAGGGAATGGCATGAAGCTATGACAGTGGAAGTTCTGGCTGGATAACGGGAAAAGGTTCTTCACTGAGAAGGTAGCTAGGCAGTGGAACAGGCACCCCAAAGAAGCAGTCATGGAACCAAGCATGATGGAGTTCAAGAAGCATTTGGACAATACTCTCAGATATATTGTCTGATTTTTGGGTGGTCCTGTGTAGACCCAGGAGTTGGACTATATTCTTGTAGGTCCCTTCCTGCTCAGGATATTCTATGATTCTATGACCATTCCTTTGAACAGCCACCCCAGCACTGGCAGTTGGGATGCTACGTGGAGCTGTGCTTCAGTACCAACCACTTTTGAAGCAGCTCAAACCCCTTCACATGCCCCTTCCAAAGAAGCTTGAAACCCTTGATATCCACAATATACAGACCAGACCCTCTTCGTAGGGAAGCATGCTGCCTCCTTCGACCCCAGGTTAGGGCCATGAAGAGAAAGCTTCTTGACATGTTTAAGCTGCAGGATTATTACACAGTACTGGTTTCTCAAGTAGGCAGTGATGAAGATCCTAGAAGTCTGAGAGCAATCAAAAGAGACTTTGGAGTCTTGGTACAACTGGTTAAGGGAGGTGTTCTCTGTCCCTGTACTTGCAGGGAATGATGGAGCAAAGAATAGGAAGAGCCAGAAAATCAATACCTGGCTCTGAGCCTGGTGTCACCAGCACAACTTTTTTTTTTTTTTTTTTTTTTTTTGATATGGGTCATTTTAAAAGGCACTAGGCCTCCTGGCAATGGACAGAGGTCGCCTGTCTCTAAGGGGAGAAAAGAATTTTACTCAGGATTTAGTAGGGCTCATCAACAGGGCTTTAAAATAGTTTTGAGGGGGGAAACGGATAAAACTAGGCTGGACAGAGATAAGTCTGGGGGTGATATGACAATGCTTAAGAGATGATGTGCTACCAAGGTCCAACAGTCTGCCTTCCCAGTTGAGGTAGGTGATGGAGAGCCATGTGGTACCAAAGGCACAAGGGACATTGACAGGCAGAAGTCACAAAAGTGCCCGGGAATGGTCAGGCAGGAATTAGGGCTTCTTCCCCTAAAAAAGTGATGGGATTGCTAGCCCAGATGAATTGCATCTACACCAACACATGCAGTATGGGCAACAAACAGGTGGAGGTGGAAACCGTTGTACAGCAGGGAAACTATGACATAATTGCTAACACAGAAACATGATAGGATGGCTTGCAAAACTGGAGTGCTGCAATGGATGGCAACAAACTCATAGAATCATAGAATATCCCAAGTTGGAAGGGACCATAAGGATCATCAAGTCCAACTCCTGGCACCACACAGGTCTACCCAGAAATTCAGACCATACGACTAAGTGCACAGTCCAAACGCTTTGTAAACTCCAACTGTCTTGGTGCAGTGACTACTTCCATGGAGAGCCTGTTCCAGTGTGTGACCATCCTCTCAGTGAAGAACCTCTTCCTGATGTCCAGCCTGGACCTCCCCTGTCACAGCTTGACTCCATTCCCGCAGGTCCTATCACTGGTCATTAAAGAGAATACATCGGCACCTGCCCTTCCACTCCCCCTCGTGAGGGAGCTGTAGACCACAATTAGGTCTCCCCTTATCCCCCTCTTTTCCAGGCTGAACAGGCCAAGTGACCTCAGCCGCTCCTCATACATCTTCCCCTCTAGACCCTTCACTATCTTCGTAGCCCTCCTCTGGACACTCTCCAACAGTTTCACATCCTTTTTGTACTGTGGTGCCCAGAACTGCACACAGTACTCGAGGTGAAGCCGCACCAGCGCATAGTAGAGCAGGACAATCCCTTCCCTCGGCCGACTAGCAATGCTACGCTTGATGCACCCCAGGATGCAGTTGGACATCGTGCCTGGCAGGGCACACTGTTGGCTCACATTCAACTTGCTATCAACCACAACCCCCAGATCCCTCTCTGCAGGGCTGCTCTCTAGCATCTTGTCCCCCAGTCTGTACATATAGCCAGGGTTGCCCCATCCCAAGTGCAGGACCTGGCATTTGCTCTTGTTAAATTTCATGTGGTTGGTGATCGCCCAGCTCTCCAATCTGTCCAGATCTCTCTGCAAGGCCTTTCCACCCTCAACAGTGTCAAAAACTCCTGAGGCCGGTCACTAGTGGAGTCCCCAGGGCTTAGTACTAGGACCAGTTCTCTTTAATATCTTTATCAATGATCTGGATGAGGGGATCGAGTGCACCCTCGTTAAGTTTGCAGACGACACCAAGTTAGGTGTGTGTGTTGATCTGCTTGAGAGTAGGAAGGCTCTGCAGGAGGATGTGGATAGGCTGGAGCGATGGGCTGAGGCCAACTGTATGAAGTTCAACAAGGCCAAGTGCCGGGTCCTGCACCTGGGGCACAACAACCCCAAGCAGCGCTACAGGCTGGGAGATGAGTGGTTAGAAAGCTGCCTGGCAGAGAAGGACCTGGGAGTATTGGTTTATAGTGGGCTGAATATGAGCCAGCAGTGTGCTCAGGTGGCCAAGAAGGCCAACAGCATCCTGGCGTGTATAAGAAGCAGTGTGGCCAGCAGGTCTAGGGAAGTGATTGTCCCCCTGTACTCGGCTCTGGTGAGGCCGCACCTTGAGTACTGTGTTCAGTTTTGGGCCCCTCGCTACAAGAAGGACGTGGAGGTGCTCGAGCGAGTCCAGAGAAGGGCAGTGAAGCTGGTGAGGGTTCTGGAGAACAAGTCTTACGAGGAGCGGCTGAGGGAGCTGGGGTTGTTCAGTCTGGAAAAGCGGAGGCTCAGGGGCGACCTTATCGCTCTCTCCAGTTACCTTAAAGGAGGGTGTAGCAAGGTGGGGGTTGGTCTATTCTCCCACGTGAACGGTGATAGCGTGAGAGGGAATGGGCTAAAGTTGCACCAGAGGAGGTTTAGGTTGGATATTAGGAAAACTCTTTCCGAAAGGGTTGCTAGGCATTGGAATAGGCTGCCCAGGGAAGTGGTTGAGTCACCATCCCTGGAGGTCTTTAAAAGACGTTTAGATGTAGAGCTTAGTGATATGGTTTAGTGAAGGACTTGTTAGTGTTAGGTCAGAGGTTGGACTAGGTGATCTTGGAGGTGTCTTCCATCCTAGATAATTTTGTGATAGTCCTATGTGGGAGTGTGGCCATGGGGGTCGACAAGCCCCATGGTTAGTGATAACATCAGACTCTTAAGGATGAGGCCACCAGAAATATAAAGAGTTTAGAGGGAACAAAGAGGGGTGATTCAGGAGATGCCTTGCTGTCTCGGGTTGCTTATTCTCTCGTCGTTAAGGCATGGAAGTTGCTGGGTGTTTGCGGGTTGCCGGGCAAAGTTGTTGGCCAATGAATAGCTAGAGGAAAAGGACTGAGTGGGGTGAAGGGTATAAGAAGGGAGCCTGTCCTCAATATGGAAGACAACACTATATAATGAAGTTATGTCATCAATAAAGAAGTAGCAGTTACTGATCCTAAAAGAACCCTGGTGTCCGTGTGGTCTTTATGCCACAGTCCTACATCCAAATCATTTATAAAAACATTGAAGAGGACAGGCCCTAAAATGGAGCCTTAGGGGATTCCACTAGTGACTGTCCACCAGCCTGATGTAGCCCCATTTACCACAACCCTTAGAGCCCTGCCCTGTCAATTGCTCACCCATGATATGATGTTTTTGTTTAGCTGTATGCTGGATATTTTGTCCAGTCGAATCCTATGGGAAACTGTGTCAAAAGCTTTACTGAAATCCAAAAAGATCACATCAGCTGGTTTCCCTTGATCGACTAGATGGGTGATCTTATCATAAAAAGAAATCAATTTTGTTAGGCAGGACCTACCCTCGTGAACCCATGTTGGTTGGGACCAATGACTGCATTGTCCCCCAGGTGCACTTCAATAACTTCAAGAATCATCCTCTCCGTAATTTTACCAGGCACTGACGTGAGACTGACAGGCCTGGAATTGCTAGGGTCTTCTTTCTTACCCGTCTTAAAAATTGGCACAACATTTGCCAGCTTCCAAATTACTGGGACCTCTCCAGATTCCCAAGACTGTTGAAAAATAATTGAGAGAGGTCCCACGATGATGTCAGCCAGCTCTTTAAGCACCCTGGGATGAATCCCATCCGGACCCATGGACTTGTATGGATCCAGGTGGAGCAGAAAATCCTGCACACGTTCAGGGTCGGTTGGGAGTTTGTCATTCCCACCGTCATGGTCGTCCAGCTCAGGGCACCCTGGGTCCCGAAGCCCATCATCAACGTTGAAGGCGGAGGCAAAGAAGTCATTAAATGTCTCTGCTTTGCCTATGTCCTTGTCTGTGAGGTGACCTTCCCCATCAAATAGAGGATCTATGTTTTCTTTGGTCCTCCTTTTTCTGGTCACATATTTAAAAAAAAAAAAAAAAAAAAAACACAAAAACACTTTTTATTGTCTTCCACAGACCTGGCCAGCTTCAACTCTAACTGGGCTTTGGCCTCACAAATTTTCTCCCTATAAATGCGAACAGCGTTCCTGTATTCCTTCCACGTCACCTGACCCTCCTTCCAGCAGCTGTACACTTTCTTTTTTCGCCTAAGCTCCAGTAGAAGTTCCCTGGTCAGCCAGGCTGGCCTTCTGCCCCACCTGCTTGACTTCCGATATTTTGGAATTGCCCGATCCTGTGCTATTAGGAGGCTGTGCTTAAAGACTGACCAGCACTGATGGACGTCAACACCTTCAAAAGCAGTTGGGGGGAAAAGTAAGCAGGAAAGCTGGCAGAACTGCTACCCTGGACTTACAGAAGGCAGACTTTAACCTGTTTCGAAGATTGGTTGGCGGAGTCCCTGGGGAGGCAGTCCTGATGGGCTGAGGAGTGAAGGAAGACTGGACACTCCTCAAGAAAGAAATCTTACAGGTGCAGGAGCAGGCCATCCCCATGTGCTGAAAGACCAGCCGGCAGAGAAGACCGGCGCACAGAGAACTGTGGCTAGAGCCATTATCCCAGCACCAGAGCAGCCAGGTGACAATATGTTTACCTGGATGCCAGCTGAGATATTTTTCTATATGTCACCAAGGTGATCGGTTCCAAAGCAGCTGTGTTCTGCAGCGGAGCAGGGGGTCATGGCATGCAGGGTGTTCCCCTACATCGAGGCTCCTTGAGGCAGCTGAGGGAGTTAGAATCATAGAATCATTAAAGCTGGAAAAGATCTTCAAGATCATCTGGTTCAACCATCACCTTACTACTAATGTCACCTACTAAACCATGTCCCTAGGCCCTAGAGAATGTCCAGAGAAAGGCTAAGAATGTTGAAGGGTCTAGAACACAAGACTCAAGAGGACCAGCTGAGGGAACTGGGGTTGTTTAGTCTGGAGAAGAGGCTCAGGGAAGACCTTATTGCCCTCTACAGTTACCTGAAAGGAAGTTGTGGGGAGCTGGGGATCACAGATGTTGTTCTCACAGATAACTAGCAATAGGACAAGAGGGAATACCCTCAATTTGCACCAGGGGAGGTTCAGTTTGGAAATTAGGAGAAATTTCTTTTCACAAGGAGTAGTTAGGCATTGGAAGGGGTTGCCCAGGGAGGTGGTAGAGTCACCATCCCTGGGGGTGTTTAAGGGAAGGTTGGTTGTGGTACTTAGGAACATCGTTTAGTGAGTAACATTGGTGGCAGGGGAATGGTTGGACCAGGTGTTCTTGGAGTTTTTTCCAACCTTAACAATTCTATGATTGTATGATCTTGTAGTTCACCCATGAATAGGGACCATGTGGTTTCTGCTGCATGAGTCCTGACTTTTCCTCCTTCTGTTCTCATCATGGCCCTGCTTTGACATAGTCTGCCTCATTTTCTTCTTCCTCCTTCCTCTTCTTAGTAAGATTTTCTTTCCTTACTAACTGAGCTGACTTTTGTATCCATTGCTTTGTCTTGTGTATAGAGGTGACAGATATTGGCATGGGTTTGTTCCCTTGTTCAGCTGCATTGCTTGTTGAGGGGGTTGGAGTAGCTGCAGAGCCTGTCTCGGGTTGGAGTGGCAGCAGTGCCTCTCACAGGAATTGGAGTAGGAGTAGTGTTGAGCGTGCCTTGGTAGAACTGGGACAGGCCTCTGCACACTGCAGTGATTTTTTGTCTCTCTTGAATTGCCAGCATGCTTTTTCCGGATATTTTGCTAGTTTTTCAGGATTCTGAAGTTGTTCAGGAGTAAAGTTCCAAAATTTTGGAGGTGCTTACTGTCTTAGGTATTTTTTCATATCCTTCCATACTCCCTGACACTCATAACTATCTAGCCTCGGGGCAGACCTCTGGGTGGTATTCTGAAATAATTATTTATCCCTAAACCAAACCAGAAACATATTCAGGAGACATAGCAATAATAATACACTGCTTTGAACATCCCAAGAATATTCAAAGTTCTTAATGGCTATTGTAACTAGCTTGGTGGAGAAGGGGAGGTGAAGGACATTGGAAGGTAAAGGAGCATATGACTCTGTCCCACATGATATCCTTGTCTCTAAATTGGAGAGACAAGGATTTGATGGATGGACTGTTCAGAGGATAAGGAATTGGCTGGATGGTCTCATCGTAAGTGTTGCAGTCAATAGCTTGATGTCTAGGTGCAGACCCATGACAAGTAGGTCAGGGGCTGGTATTAGGACCTTCACTATTTCTTGGTGACATGGACAGTGGGATTGAATACACCCTTAGCAAGTCTGTGGATGACAACAAGCTGTATGGTGAGGTCAGCACACTGGAGGGAGGGGATGCTATTCAGGCAGACCTTGACACACTTGAGAGGTGGGCCTGTACGAACCTCATGAAGTTCAACAAGGCCAAATGCAAGGTCCTGCACCTTGGTCAGAGAAATTCCAAGCACAAATATAGGTTGAGTAGAGAATAGGTTGAGATCATTCTCCTGCAGCCCTGCTGAGAAGAACTTGAGGGTGCTGATTCAAGAAAAACTCAACATGACTTGGCAGCATGCTCTTGCAGCCCAGAAAGCCAACTGTATCCTAGGATGCATCAAAAGAAGCGTGACCAGCAGTTTGACAGAGGTCCCTCTTTGTCTAGTCTTATGAGACCCAATTTAGAGGACTGTGTTCAGCTTTGGGGCCCACAACATAAGGACATGGACCTTTTGTAGTGAGTCCAGAGGAGGGACGTGAGGATGATTAGAGGGCTGGAGCTCTTCTATGAAGACAGGCTGAGGGAGTTGAGGTTGTTCATTTTAGAGAAAAGAAGGCTCTGGAGAGACCTTATACCTACCTCCTACTACCTAAAGGAGACCTACAAGAATGCTGGAGAGGGATTCTTTGTCAGTGAATGTAATGATAGGACAAAAGGTCCTTTTAAAACTAAAACTAAACTAATCCTTTTTAAACTAAAAGAGGGTAGATTTAGATTAGACATCAAGAAGAAATTCTTACACAGAGGGTGGTGAGGCACTGGAAGAGGTTGCCCAGAGAAATTGTAGATGCCCCACCCCAGAACTGTTCAGGACCTGGTTGGATGGGGCTTTGAGCCTCATGGTCTAGTAGAAGGTTCCCATGGTAGTAGGACTGGAACTAGTTATCTTTAAGGTCCATTCCCAACCCAAACCATCTTATTTTTAATGAAATTTAAGCCATTACATTTCATAAAGCAGACTTGTCAGTATTTTAAAATGTGAATTTATTTACTAATTAAGCCATTTAAGAAACGATAATGACTCACAGAAAGGAAGTGCACCAGAATAAGATGAAATGTGCACTGGACTGATCAATAATCAAGGAGATTTAATCAAAAGTGAAAGGGATTTTAGTGGACATCCAAACACATGCACAGGACAATCCGTGCTCCACCGGAAATTATTAAAGCAAGTATCTAAATTCTTGCATTAAAACCGATACAGTGCAAAGTGGAGAGACAACAAATAATTGATTTTGAGGATTTTTAAGGATGAATTAGTGTAGAGGACTGTAAGAAACATCAGTACGAACATCAGACACACAGAGTGGAACAAAAATTGTATAGCCTCCTGCGTCTGTATAAAGAGGGTTAAAAGCTCACAAAGTTAGAAAAACTCGCTGATGACACACCATAACACATGAAGTCGTGTTGTTTCTTAGGATTTAATTGCCAAAGTTTCTTCAAGACCTCAGCATAAACAGTCATATAAATTTCATACATATTACAAATATACGTTATTTAACTTATGCACATACATATGTATATGTATATGCATTTATTATGTAGAAGAGTTCGAGAGTTCTGTGGTGTCTAATTTTCTTGCCCCGATGTTTTTCATTTGCCTTACTTTCACTACGAGGGCAAAACATTTTCTATTTCCTCACTTAAAAGTATTTAGTGGTTAGAGCAGATGAATTTGTAACTTTCTATGCTAAAAATAAAAAAGTAATAAATAAAAACCCGTACTTGCCTCACCCCCTAAAAGAAAGAGTTTTATTTTGAAAAATGACTTATTTTCTGTGCAAGTCTCAATGTAAGCTCCCATGGAATTCAAGTTTCTTGATACATGTGGATTCACTATCTCTAATGCAGAGTGGAAGTGTGAAAATACCATATGAGGTTAGGTAAGAAAAGCCTCTTTGTAAAAAAGAGACCAATTATTTTGTGAAGTAGGACCAACAAATGTATTTGTAGTACATGAACATATAAACATATAAGAAAAAATATTGTAGTGGCATGAATATAACATTTGTTTTTGTTTAATATTAGCTTATCATGCATAAGCTAGAAAGAGCACGTGGTAAACTATGGGAGTGTAGCTTGCAGAGATTCTGCTCTTACCAGTGAGGCATGTGCTGGAGGTGTTCTTGTAATAAAGGTACCAAAAATGTGTTTTTCTCTACTATTTCCCAGTTTTCAAATATACAAGAGCAAAAGACAGAGCAGCATGTCATTGTACAAAGAAAGAGGGAGATGACCAAGGTAGTAGTTCATCTGACTGCTTCATCTGCTTGCAGTCAAGCCCTTTCCTGTTATCAGAAGCATTGTTCACTACCCCAGAGCAGACCTTGGAAATAAGAACAGAGGTCACGAGGCTGTCCGCAGGAGCGAAAAAAAAAATATCTAAAAATAAAGCTAGGCTATCAAACACTGTTGCTTCCTAGTGTAGGTCTGTCATTTAATCTTGCATGTAGCATAGCTGTCTAAAAAATTCCTCTTCTACTAATTTTGTACTTTTCTACTTGCAAAATCTGGGGTATTATGAAATTTCATCCTCTGTTATTTTGAAAGATAATGTTTAAGTTTTGTTTTGTTTTGTTTTGTTTTGTTTTGTTTTGTTTGTTTTTTTTTTTTTTTTTTTAAGCAGGACTTACAATCTTAATTCTTGCTGTGCTTTTGAGAAAACGTCTGAGGTTTTCTTTTAGCTAAGTAAGAATGGGTCCATCTTGTGATACTCTAATAGTCCTACACACGGACTAGTGCAACGGGCTTCAGATAAATAAATATGGGAACAGGCAAAGAATGCAAACACCTGAGAAGATTTTTGTAATGTGTCTCTTTCTCTGGATTTTCTACAGCTACTAGGAAAAAATAAATAAATTAAAATAAATAAATAAATAAATAAATAAAAGAATGCCAGCGGTGGGAATATCATATGTTAAGATTGAGTCGAAGTTCATATTAAGAAGCTCTCAGGCAGAAGGGAAAAAGAAAATACTCTTCTATGCTGCCATGGATCATAAGGAAAAAAAAAAAAAAAAAAAAAAAAAAAGAAAAAGAAAGATCTTTATTCCTTAAGGAGAGATACAATATAGAAAATCTCTTTCTCAGCTAACATTAATAGTAAACAAATGGAATTTGCTAGTAGCAATGTCTGTATTCCTTGGCTCTATGCTCCAGAGACACTACCAGGCTAATTTCAATTCACTGGTTAAAAAGAAAAAAGAAAAAAAAAAAAAGAAGAAAAAAAAAAAAAAAAAAGAAAAAAAAGAAAAAAAAAGAAAACAGAAAACAAGAAAACAAGAGGACAGGCCCTAACCGACATTTTTGTAATTTGAGTAATTTTATGTGAAACATGTAAATATAGAATATTTGATAATCTTAACTGAAATCACTTGACAGCAGGCAAACAAATATATTAACAAAGTTTCTTTAATTTCAGAAAAAGGGAAACCACACTTTCACGGAGTAATATATTTACTTTAGAGTACCTACAAATACAGTCTTGTTACGTGTTATCACAAATATTATCTAGGTATCTAGCTTATCACTGAGACAGGTGCATTCTGGAGAAGAGCAAGGGATTGAAGTGTACAGGGTTGTTCCTGCAACAGGGAAACAACAAGGGAGTGCAGAGACCTGCCAGGAACTGGCATGTCCCATGGAGCAGTTGACAGGGCTTGGGCCAGGCCAGGAGTCATGTCGATCAGCACTCAGACGTACAAAAGGCAGCCTTAGGAAGCATGTCAGCTAGGTTCTGGGAGGCAAATTGCTTGGGCAGGAGCAAGGGGAGGTCCCCAGTTTTTGAAGGCAAGTGGGAGACTCCAAGTACCCAGCAACTGGGCACCATTCTGTGATCACATGCACTTGTCAAGGGCACACATCCTACCTGACCTTCAAGGCAGAATGGTGGGCACTTTTCTGAGGGCAAAGGCTGCAGCTTCCTCTGGGGGCCTTGCATCATCTACACCAGCAGTGGCCAATGCCTCCACCCAGTTGGAGATGCTGAAGGGTGGGGCTGCAGTGCAGAATTCTGACTGATGGAAGTGCCTAGACCTTTCTCCTGTGGCAGGGACTGGTTGCAGACCTGCCTGGAAAAGGTGTGCCCAGGTGAAGGACTTCCTGCAACAGCTGCTGAGCTACAGAAGCAGTGAGAAGGCTGTGTGGCATCAGGGAGGCTGAGGAGTTAGATAGCTGGTTACAGGTGCAGTCTTCGATGCGCCCGCAACCCACAGCCAAAAACTCCACCAGCACACACAGAAGGGAGAGATGCCAATATCACGAATGGAAGCTTGCAATGGCAAGGAGCAGCAGGAGGAAGAATCTTCCACCAAAGTCTGAGGTACCATTGCAGAACTGCTTCAGCCCTCTGCAGGCTGAAGAGGAGACACCCATAACGTCAGGAGAGATGCTGGAGCTGATTAACACACAATATGCACAACCAAGAAAAGGCAATGGGTGGTAGTAATGGGCAACTCTCTTCTAAGAGGTACAGAGGCACCCATCTGCTGACATGGCACACTATCCAGAGGTGTGTTGCTCACCAATGGCTTGTGTAAAGGATGTCACCAAGAGACTAACAAGCCCCTCACACAGACCACTAACTTTTATCCACTACAGTTGTTTCGTGTGGGCACCAGTGATGCAGCCCTTGCTTGGCCCATGTCAACATACATTTATCAATGACCTGTTTTGATTCATGGGTGCTACATTGCCTGGTGAGCTCCTCTAGTAATTTAGCCACCTGTTTGAATATTCTTCCAGCTGGGATCACTTGAACCCATGACACCCACCTCTGCTTTCATGACGTATGGGGATTTTCTGATTCTGGAGTTCCCTGGAACTGAGTTTCTGGTAGCATTTTCAGTCCTTGGGAAGTCTTTTTCATTGCAGGCATCTGCCTGGGGGTTGTGGCTCCTCCTATTGGGTTTCAGCCCCAACCTAGCAAGTACAGCTGGTGGGCACCATTTCTGTTTCAGTAGAAGGCTCTGTCCACTGTTGTTCCCAGAATGGAAGTAGCATAATTTCCTGATGCTGACCCATGTTCAGTATAGTGTAGCCCGGGGATTGCTTTAACTATAACATCTGACTATGGTCCCTAAGGAGACATGTCATCTGTAGGTGGCTGGAGAAAAACATACGCTTGTCTTTCCTTTTAATGATGACTGAACTGTAGATTATGGTGGAATACCACTCAGGCATTCCTGTTCTCTGTCTTTTTGCCCGTTCAAAAAAAAAATAAAATAATATATATATATATATATATATATATATATGTCCTAGTTTCAGTTAGGACAGAGTTAATTTTCCTAGTAGCTGGTAGGTTGCTATGCTTTGGATTAGGATGAGAAGAGCGCTGATCACATGCTAATGTTTTAATTGTTGTAGAGCAGTGCTTACACCAAGCCAAGGACTTTTCAGCTTCTCCCTCTGTCCTGCCAGCGGGCAGGCTGGGGGTGCAGCAAGAGCCAGGAGGGGTCAGACCCAGGACAGCTGACCCAAACTGGCCAAAGGGTATTCCATACCATCTGACACCATGCTAAACAATATATAGGGGTGGCTAGCTGGGCCTTTGGGGGGGGAGGGGAGCGGCTGCTTGGGGATAGACTGGGCATCGGTCAGCAGGTGGTGAGCAATTGCATTGTGCATCACTTGTTTCCTAAACATTATTAGTAGTAGTACTATTATTATTATTATTATTATTATTTACCTATCTTAATAAACTGCCTTTATCTCAACTCACAGGCTTCACTTTCCCATTTCTCTCCCCCATCCCAGAGAGGGGGGGGAGGGTGAGCGAACGGCTGTGTGGTGTTTAGCTGCCAGCCGGGCTAAACCACAACAGTCCTTTTTGGCACCCAATGTGGGGCACAAACGGTTGAGATAACGACAGATTTGACCAGAGTATGTTAAACTAAAATTGGTATAAATATTAGACCTGTTTAATAGTTGCTAGTCACAATGTTGATTGCCTTAATCTCAAGTCTGCTGTGCCTGTTTTCCAAATTGAGTTTTATAGCAAGTTACTTTCTGTATGTGCCCCCTGTCATGCTGTTTATCCTTTCCGGGCCCTGGTTTAAGATCGTTATGGTACTGTGCGGTGTGACAATGGCTTATGATATGATGAAATTTCTGGTCATGTCTCTAACCTGGTATTTGTACTCAGCGCTGTCGTCAACTCTATACTTTGGAAACCATATCTCAGAAACTATTAACAATTACACCTATTGCCTTTTTCATCAGGGAGCCAATCTGGGAGGGACAGGGGAAGATATTTTTTTCCTATTTGTTCACTCTCTCTTTCTTCTTCACCACCCTCTTATCCCCCGAGCTAGTTACGATAGTTCTCCAAGATGTTGAATATCCTTGGATACTCAGACCAGCATATTCTTGTTGTTATGTCTCCTGAATGCTCTTCAGGTTTTGTTTAAGGTTAAACAGCTACTTAGGAATCTCATCTGGAGATCTGTCTTGAGGCGGGATAGTTGCGAGTGGCAGGGAGTGTGGGAGGATATGGGCACGTTTCTAGAGCAGTGAGCACCTCCAGTGTTTTGGAAATTCACCCGTGAACAACTGCAAAATCCTAAAAAAACTGGTAGAATGCTTGAAAAAAGGGTGTCATGGCTCTGGCAGTTCCAAAGTGACACAAATCACTGTGGCGTGCTGGGGTCTGGCTTGTGCCTATTGAGCTGCAATTGATGCTACTATCAACCTAGTGACAGACTCTGAAGCCATTCCAGCTCCTGTAGCCACTCCAGCTCCTGCAGCCATTCCAGCTCCTGCAGCTGCTCCAGTTCCATCTCCTGCAGCTGCTCCTGTTCCTGTGGCTGGGTCAGAGAAATGAGCTGTAGCAGTGCAAGTTTCCCCTGCACAGGGTATTCCAACCCCTGTTGCAGGCCCTGTGTCTGGGTCAGAGAAACGAGCTGTAGCAGTGCAAGTTGCCCCTGTAGACAAGGTGAAAAAATGGTATATAGATTCAGGTCATTCAGAGCGCAGAGAGTCTTCTGCTAGGTCTAGGTATAGAGAAGACGAGGCTAGGCCATCAGAGTGCAGGAGGATGAAGATGAAGATGAGGATGTCGAAGAATCAACAATAACTAACCGAAACCTATACCAGTGTGAGCTACGAGATGTGCGAAAAGATTTTGGTCACTGCATAGGTGAGCAGCTTGTCACCTGGCTGCTCCAGTGCTGGGACACCGGAGCCAATTGTGTGGAATTAGAGGGCAGGGAAGCCAGGTGGCTGGGATCCCTTGCTAGAGGTGCAAGCATTGACAAAGCAATTGGAGATGGAGCACGATCTCACAGCCTCTGGGGGCGTTTCCTGTCAGCTGTGAAGGAAAGGTATCCCTTCAAGGAAGAACTTGTATGTCTACCAGTCAAGTGGACCACCATGGAGAAGGGAATTCAGTACCTGAGGGAATTAGCCATACGGGAGGTTATTTATATGGACCTAGACAACAAACAGACATCCAAAGATCCATAATCAAGAGTACATGACCCATGTGGTGGACGTTTGTATGGAGTGCACCATCATCATATGCCAGCTCATTGGCAATAATGGCCTGGAAAGAGGATGACGAACCCACAGTGGATGAAGTGGCTAAACAACTCCAGCAGTACGAAGAAAGTCTCTCCTGTTCCCTACAGGCCTGAGTCTCGGCTGTGGAGAAACTTTTCTGAAGAGTTCCACCAACTTAAAGAGAATTTATTTTCCTCCCCACCTGTACAAACCTGTGTCTCAGCTATTAGGGGTAGTGTTCATCCGTGCAAGGAAGATGATATGGTGGGTACATCCCGTGCCACCCTGTGGTTTTACCTACGTGACCATGGAGAGGACTGAGAAAATGGGATGGAAAATCTACTGAGACCCTAGAGGCACGGGTACGTGAGTTGCAAAAGAAAACAATCGGGAGAAAGGGGTTCTCTGAAAAGTTTGCTGCTCCAACTTCCAGCAGGCAGTCCTTTAAATACAGAAACGAAGATTCTGACCAGGACTAGGGGGGCCCTGCCTCCAGCCAGGGGGAGGAAAGGGACAATCGAGTTTATTGGACTGTGTGGATTTGATGGCCTGGCACGTCAGACGCACAGAAGTATAAGGCTTTAGTAGACACCGATGCACAATGTACTCTAATGCCATCAAGCTATAAAGGGCCAAGCCCATCTGTATTTATAGAGTGACGGGGGGATCCCAGCAGTTAACTGTATTGGAGGCTGAAGTGAGTCTAACCAGGAATGAGTGGCAAAAGCACCATATTGTGACTGGCCCGGATGCTCCGTGCATCCTTGGCATAGGGGGCCAACGAACCTCATAGGGTGAGCGAATGGCTGTGTGGTGTTTAGCTGCCGGACGGGTTAAACCACAACAAAAAAAATATATATATATATATATATATATGTATTTTCACTCTCTCTTTTTAAAACACACACAGACACACATACTTGTGTACACATTTGGATATATTTACCATAATGATGTCAAAGAAATGGAACAGTTCACTAGATTGGTTGTTTTTCTTTGTGCGCTTATTAACATTAACACCAAATCCTGAAACCTGGTGGCTTCAAATTAGCACCAAATTACAATTTCAAATAGAAGCAAACTAACTTCAGGCATCTAATAGACAATTCAAGAAAGAAGAATTATATATTTTTAAAACACATTACGTGCAGAACAGCAATTATTAAAATCTCCATATTTATACAGTGTAACAGGTCACATTTTCTGACAAGCTGAAAAAATCTGTCATATTCCTTTATATAATATTCCAGAGCACTGAAATTTATTTCAGAATAACTTGGAAAGTATGAATAATGGATTACAGCAGACAAAATCTGATTTTGCAAATCACTATGTTAAAATAAAGCCTTTCTTCAGCATTTATAATGGAAATTTTTCAGTTTCAAAATTTGTTGAAATAGGAAAGGTCAATGAAAATATGTCATGTTTGAAAGCTAGTACCCTAATTTGCATATCTATCTATGTTCAGAACTGCAGTTTATTATAAAATCATTTAAAAGCAAACAACCAAACCGAACCAAATCAAAACCACTGTGGTTCTCCAAACTCAAATAATCAACCAGATCTCAAATCATGTACGCCGTAATGATTGAAAGCATTGTGAGTGGTCTCAAAAACCAGTTCAGATATGAACTGCAGCCATTTATACCTGTTAATGTATTTGTATCTTGTATATTTTTTAGTGCATTGATCATTTAGGAATATGAGGCTCAACATAAACGACATTCTCTTGTTAAAGCAATGACTCAAGATGTAAGGAGTTGCTTAACATTCAGACAAGTAAACAGACAACTCCCCTCTAGTAATATTTGCATACTTAAGAAAAGAAAAGAAAATGAAATAACCCTTATTGAGTTGAGATGTTAAACCAAGACTTTCTTGGGAAGGAGAGAATTAGAACTGAAGTATGAAACAGTTAAGGAGTGCTTGGATTTATCCAAAGGCACACGATGTAACATGAGCTCTAGGGACAAAGTGACTGCTTGGACAGGGACTGATAGGCTCTTCCTTCCAGTGAGTGGCTCCCTCATGATCAAAGCTTGGTCTGGGAAGTTTTCGCATTACCAGGGAGGGAAGTTTCTCCATGGAAAACAGAAAGCTCTACTGGAATTTTCTAAGTACATTGTTTATTTACCCCCCCCCCCCCCCTATTTTTATTTTTTTTAGTAAACTTAACAATATCTTTGTAATTAATAAATCTATTTATAAAGATTAAAGAATACCTAAGTGACAAAAGGACTACTTTAAAAACAACAACAATCTAAACAACCAATAATCATAATTTTGTTTGTATTCAAATGTCTTGCCTTAATACCCCAACCTTAAATTTAAATTAGCATTTAAGTCAATTAAAACACTAGTAAAAAATAAAAAAAAAAAAAAAAAGAATTCCAAAGTTGGTGTTCACCGGAAATCACTTGAATGCTAAAAAAAAAAAAAAAAAGTTAACAAAAACATTGGATAATTGCTGGTGTTAAGATGATTCTTACCTTCTCCAACCACAAACAAAGATTTCAGATCTTCCAGTTTAACTATTTTGGAACAAATCTAAAGTTATTTTGCACATGTTTTTTTGGAATTAAAAGAGAACCATTTAATATTACATCAGCTTGTAGCTTGTACTGGCTGCAACCTAAGAATCTATGTGCCTGATGCTGTGTAGAATTCTTGCTTGAAAATATGGAGACAAAGGTACATAAATTTATCCCTGAGAAAAAAAGAGGATTCCTCTCCTAGGCAGATGGAGACTGGCAACCTACATATCAGCAAATAAATTAATTTCCCGTTAAATATTTTCTATCAAACTCTTATCCTTGTCAAAAGCAATGTAAAGGAAGGCACACCACTGCAGTTGAAGACAGGGTTATAGTATTCCCGGAGGCCATGGCTGTGCAGGATAGGAAACACCATGCAGAGATGGAGACCTATAGTCACCTATGGTATCTCCAAACCTGCCACCCAGTGGCATGAGCAGCAATCCAGCTCTCAGAGTTTTTTGCTGTGATTTTCTGATAAAGCAACTCCCCTTCTTTTATTTTCAAAGCATAAGTAACCATGCCCTGGTCCTCTGCTAGGAGAGGATGATTTTCCCAGTTTTACTGACCAGATCTGAGATGACTATGGCAACTTTGTTTTTCTGCACAAAACGTAAGACTTAATCACCTGTCTCCTAGCTTGATGAAGCCAACACAACATCTGCCAATACAAAATAATTTTCATAAGTTATTTCAGACAGTAGGCATTCTTCATTTATTTCTAAATTCATTTGTATACTGCATATAGACACTAGACAGAAAGAGCCGTCTGTTTCTTCATCAATTTTTCCAATCCTTCCACCATCTACCACATTTAGCTTTATTATTGGATTTCCATATGTTGCTTCTTTCTACCATAAAAAATAAGTACACACACCCAAATATACATATACCCCTCAAAATGTTTACTGGGAGCTGGAATTTTTGAAAGTGTGAAAAAAAAAAAAAAAAAAGTATTTTTTCTTTAACAACTGGAGAGGCTCAGTACACTGATATTCAAATATATCATATTATACAAAACAGGTATGGTGAAATTATTCATTAAGAAAATAGCACATGTTAAACTTCATGACAACTTTCTTTCATAGGTCTGAAATAGCAAATAATATGCTAATTGTCCTTGCAAGTTATTTCATTATGTTCTGTGCAGAACAGAAAAATTCTTTTTTTCCAACATGGACAGAGGATTTTGATTCATTATTATATTCATTTTGCTGCAGTGTCACAGAGGATCTTGATTCCTATATTATACTCATTAGCTTCAATGAAATCTTGTTAAACTTTGTCGGAAAATTGAAATGAAGTACACATTTCCTTCCAACCATGCCCATCCATTGATAGAAACTGCATCTGAAAGTTAATAGGCTCATCATCTGACCCAAAGTTTCATTTTTATGAAAGATATCATATTGATACCAAATAGTTATTTCTACTCTTTTTCTAGGACTTAATTCCTTATTAGTAATAGAGCATTTCTTAGCCAGACCTAACCTAAGTACACTGGACAAACTATTACAACCCTGTACAGCATTGACAAATGATTTGTCATTCATATATAAACTGAGAACATAAATAAATGCTTAAAAATAAAAATATAAATAAAATAATAATAAATAAATAAATAAATATAATATATAAATATATTATATATTATTAATTATATTATTATATTATTATAATATATTATAATAAATAAAAAATAATGCTTAAAAATAAAATATAACATCTCAGACAGATGAAACTGCCTCACAAAAAAAAAAAAAAAAAAAAAAAAAAAAAAGGTCTTCTCAGAGCCCCATCAGCAGTTTTCTGTGCCACCCTACAGAGGATCTGTCACTGTTAGACTCACACCATTGGGCCAGACAGGCATAGCATTGACCTGCTCTGGAAAGGCAATTTCTTCATTTCTTTTCCCTCTATTTAAATGTGATAAGGTCTCTGATCCTGTTTGGTAAAATCACTCTCTTGTTAAATTTAAGTAAGTGTTTTTTAAACTGTGCTACAGTATCATCTAATGTTGCCTAAATCTGCTTGTACCAAAATTTATATTTAGACCCTAGAGACACTCTGCTGATTACATATTCTGTTGAGATAAAACCTTTGTCCCCTTTTTTCCAGCACAACAGTGTTTTAGCATTGCTGACACACCAAAAGCTCAAGACCTTCGATACTCCATTTACTGACAGAAGTTACTTGACACCACTTCCAGCTCAGAGCAGGAGACACACTGTGTCGTGTTGTTGGGCACCAACACCACTGGGGACAGCTGCACAGGCACCACACAGGCAGCGTCATCCCAAGACTGTGAAGAATGGAGGGTTTTGTAACCCTGTGAGAGTGGTGCCAGCCCACTGCAGGAATAAGAAGAAAAACAGGGGCTTCAGAAATTATAATGAACCAAATTCTCTGCTACTGTAAATTGATATCTAACTGTATGGTTTAATGCAGATTGGGGTTTGGCTTTCATTCTTCTCTAACCCATCTGAGTTTAAATTGTGCATAAGCCAAGCTATTGTGCTTACTCAGAGGAAGTTCAATTCATATTATCCAGCTACAGATATAAACTTTTATTATTTTCTGTTTGTATTGCAATGAAACTTCAGAGCTTCAGTTAGGGATTAGGATTGTAATGTGTTATGTGCTTTGCATGCACACCATAACAAAGTTCTTAATATATACTTCTTCAAATTAGTACCACACACACACACACACACAAGTTAAACTGAATACTCATTTGTTATATACTTGCAAAAAAAGTTATTTCAGGTATTTCTGAAAAATACGTACAACCTGATGCAAACAAATATGTCACTACCAAATATTACACCTTCATGTCACATATATAGCCCCGTTTTCTATTTTGCTAACAAAAGTAGGCAATGCAGAATGTCCTTTTCACTGGAAGAAATCATTAAAAAAATAAAGTTAAATTAAAAAATCCTACATTTTCTCACAATTTTTAGTACCTTTTAGTAGTCTTAAGGTACTTGAGCAAATATGTAAACATTTCCCTTCCCCCTGCAAATTAAAGTGAGACTGCTTTATATTTTATTCATATAGGTTAAATATTTATTGGGGAAATATTTAAATACTTCCATGCCAAGAAAAGCAACCTGGGAGCATGTTATTTTAATCAGTTATTTCAATCAACTAGAGCATTAAACCAACTTACAAGTTTCCACATAAGAGATGATACTGATATTCTCACATTAGATGTTTAGTCTAACAAATTTCCAATGAAACCCTTATCAAAAACAGTTGTCTTAGCCTTCCTTAGCTATGAACTTATCTGCTAATTTTATCTGTCTTGCAAATAGTGAAACAGTAGTATCAATCTATTTTTAAAATACTGTTCAGTGGGAAGGGACTGTTCAGTGGGAAGGGAAAAAATCTTAGCTGAGTTAAAAAAAAAAAATAAATAAAATGAAACAATTTAAGGAAATATTAAAATATATCAAAAAAAAATATTGGTTTTTATTGTTTAGACTGGGACAATGCTTTTCTTCTTAGAGGCTCACACCACTGTGATTGGTTTTTTGGTAAAAACAGTGGTGATAACACACCGATGTTTTTAGTTGTTACAGAGAAATACTTGCACAGTGCCAAGGACTTTTCTGCTTCTTGTGCTGCCCTGTCAGCGAGGACGCTCTGGGTGCATGAGAAGTTGGGAGAGAGATTCCATACTGCATGGCATCATGCTCAGCAATAAAGCTGGAGAAAAGAAGGAGGAAAGGTTGATGACATTTGTCTTCCCAAGAAACTATTACTTGTGATGAGCCTTACATTTCTGGAAGTGAGCAACTTTTTTTGCACTGCTTGCATACGCTGTTTTATATATATATATATATGCTCAGAGAAATGAAGCTAGTTAGAGAAGGTTTATTAGGAATTTTAATTCGTGAGCTGTTAATCCTTGACTTCTGACAGTACTGAAAACCATTCTGGCATATAGTCACTAGATTTGGGAGCTCTAGGTTTCAAGGAGTTCTGATTGGGGCAGGGTAGAAGATGGGGAAGGCAATGATCCCAGTTCTCCTTTCCTTTTCCCTTCTAGGTGAGGAAGCAACAAGCATTTCTGTATTGTGTAACCAGACTGCTACTCTGGCTGTGGTGACAGTACTGATGGTTGGAGCAACTGCATGTCCATTACTGTTGGATCCTTCTCTGTTCTGGATGCTCCTTTCCCATTTATACTACATCATGATTTGGTCCTGTATTTTCAGCAGACAGGCAAATCAGTGGTTGAATAAATAGTGCAACTGAAAGGACATATAAATGGGAGAAATCCCACTTATCTGTGTTTTATAAAATTGCAAAGATGTGTTTTGAATTTTCTATGGACATACTATATAATTAAGGTCCAAGAGATGTGAGCAGATGAGAACTTTGCATTTTTTCTGAAGTTAGCCTTGGACTATAAGAAAAAAGCCATTTTCAAAGCTCAGATCCCTAGAATTAGAACAGTTCTGGAAAAATAAAAATAAAAATAAATAAATAGTGTTTTCACTATATATGTATTTAAGTCTGTGCTTAAGGTTAGGAAGCTCTTCAAAAGCTCAGCTTCACCTTTATTTCCTGGATGGTAGATGTAATAAAGGCTTACCAGATGTTTATTTGTAATTTTAGATAATGTCTAAGTAAATAATTGGATGATGATTATTATTATTATTATTATATTATTATTATTATTTTAAGGTTTAAGTACAGACATGACATTTCAGTCAGTGGAATATTTTCATATTGTACGTGCAGCATTTGATTATGCTATACTGCACAACTCACAAGTTACTTCTTTGAAAAGCTGTCAGTGTTACAGATATGGGCATAAGCTATTAGAATTAGATGTCAGAAGTATAACAGGAGCAAACTGATAACCAGTAAATCAGCAGGAATGATGAAATAAGGAATTAAGCTTCTAAGGAAATAGAGTAAAAAACTGTATCCAAGTGTTTTGTTTGTATTGTTTGTTTGGTTTGTTTGTTTGTTCTTTGTTTTTTGGTTTTTAGTATACCTGTAGGGACAAAGTTTCATTATAAATTCAAATAACTTTCATACTTAGCATTGCATTTGCAACTTATGGGGAATGAAATAGACAGAGATGAACAGTGAATGCCTTTCAAAAATTAATTAGATTAACCTAAAATATAACCTCTTTTATAAACAGTTAATTTAGCAGAGCCTAATCTGTTTTTTTTTTTTTTTATTTATTATAAAGGTAGTGAGAAGATTATTAAATGTTAGACCAGTATTCTTTTAAAAAACTTCAATATTTTTGTAAATACCTAAGACCATGTTCTATATTTTTCAAGGGAAATCTTAAGCCAGCTCTTGGCACAAAGGAAACGTTAAGTATTCAAACATTTTTTTTTTTTCTTTTTCTTTTTTTCCCCAGTACTTCCTAGCATTAGATGATTTTAAATCATCTCTGATTTAAGCAAATATTCTAGTGAATCCCGGGTGACATGGCCTTAAAGTTTGGATGTCATTTACATACAGGGTTGCAGAAAGCCATTTGACTCCAAATATTTTTATTCAATATGAAATGTTACTTTTTCTTCTGATAATGGCAGTGGAAAAAAATGCTTAGTGCTTTAAACAAAATAGTGTAATAATGTCTGCTATAATACCTTCCTCTATTTATTGTATTTAAAATACTTATGCTATTATGATATAATACTATATTTTTCTATAAATACATAATATTATGTTGCATGCTGGAAACTACTGACAAGTATCTGAGGGAGCATAGGAAAGGAAGTGTGATTGTAATCATCCAGCAATGCTGATTACACCATTTTTCTTGCATTAATTTGCGTTGCTCAGAGTTGATTTATTTCTTTTGTATCTGAATTTATTTACAAGATAATTGA
Source organism: Cygnus olor (assembly GCF_009769625.2). Lineage (NCBI taxonomy): Eukaryota > Metazoa > Chordata > Aves > Anseriformes > Anatidae > Cygnus > Cygnus olor. The sequence continues at coordinate 78,662 of NW_024429059.1, forward strand.
ATGAAATAACCTTAGCTGCTAGTATTCTCTTCTTAGTCTATCACAGAGAAAATCTCATCTCAAGGAATGGAACAGGAATTTTCCCAATGAGAGGGGTTGGGGGTGCCATGGTGCATTTCATTTTTATTAAGTTTTGTTTACCTCCTCAGACTCACCTTTTCTTCTCCGTTTTGGTCCTTCTAAATCCATTCTCCCTGAGAGAGGTGGTTTTGTAAAGGTATAACAAATAATACAAAAAACAATCTTTTTCCAGTTCACTTTTAGTCACTTAAATCCTCACCAGCAAGAAGAAAAGCTTTAGTTCGCATATTTTACTGTACCTCCTCCTCCAACTTAGAAGTAAAAAGCGTATTTATAGACAAATTACTTTTATTTATTTTCAGTTTATTGGCTGTAAAATAAATCTAGGAAATTTTAAATGTATGTTCCAGGGTGAATTTGAGTCCTTGTTGAAGGTGAATTCTTTCTTTCTTTCGTTCGTTCGTTCTTTTCTTCGTTCTTTCATTCTTTGTTTGTTCTTTGTTCTTTCGTTTGTACTTACGTTCTTTTGTTCTTTTGTTCTTTCATTCTTTTTCTTTTCTTTATTTTCTTTCTTTTTTTCCTTGTTTATCTTTTTTTCTTGTTTTTTCTTTTTTTTTTTTTCTTTTTTTTTTTCTTTTTTTTTTTTTTCTTTTTTTTCTTTTTTTTTTTTTTCTTTTTTTTTTTTAACCAGTGAATTGAAATTAGCCTGGTAGTGTCTCTGGAGCATAGAGCCAAGGAATACAGACATTGCTACTAGCAAATTCCATTTGTTTACTATTAATGTTAGCTGAGAAAGAGATTTTCTATATTTGTATCTCTCCTTAAGGAATAAAAGATCTTTTCTTTTTTCTTTTTTTTTTTTTTTTTTTTTTTTTTTCCTTATGATCCATGGCAGCATAGAAGAGTATTTTCTTTTTCCCTTCTGCCTGAGAGCTTCTTAATATGAACTTCGACTCAATCTTAACATATGATTCCCACCGCTGGCATTCTTTTATTTATTTATTTATTTATTTATTTTAATTTTATTTTTTTTTCCTAGTAGCTGTAGAAAATCCAGAGAAAGAGACACATTACTAAAAAATCTTCTCAGGTGTTTGCATTCTTTGCCTGTTCCCCATATTTATTTACTCTGAAGCCCGTTGCACCTAGTCCGTGTGTAGGACTATTAGAGTATCACAAGATGGACCCATTCTTACTTAGCTAAAAAAAACCTCAGACGTTTTCTCAAAAGCACAGCAAGAATTAAGATTGTAAGTCCTGCTTTAAAAAAAAAAAAAACAAACAAAACAAAAACAAAACAAAACAAAAACAAAACAAAACTTAAACATTATCTTTCAAAATAACAGAGGATGAAATTTCATAATACCCCAGATTTTGCAAGTAGAAAAGTACAAAATTAGTAGAAGAGGAATTTTTTTAGACAGCTATGCTACATGCAAGATTAAATGACAGACCTACACTAGGAAGCAACAGTGTTTGATAGCCTAGCTTTATTTTTAGATATTTTTTTTTCGCTCCTGCGGACAGCCTCGTGACCTCTGTTCTTATTTCCAAGGTCTGCTCTGGGGTAGTGAACAATGCTTCTGATAACAGGAAAAGGGCTTGACTGCAAGCAGATGAAGCAGTCAGATGAACTACTACCTTGGTCATCTCCCTCTTTCTTTGTACAATGACATGCTGCTCTGTCTTTTGCTCTTGTATATTTGAAAACTGGGAAATAGTACTGAGAAAAACACATTTTTGGTACCTTTATTACAAGAACACCTCCAGCACATGCCTCACTGGTAAGAGCAGAATCTCTGCAAGCTACACTCCCATAGTTTACCACGTGCTCTTTCTAGCTTATGCATGATAAGCTAATATTAAACAAAAAACAAATGTTATATTCATGCCACTACAATATTTTTCTTATATGTTTATGTTCATGTACTACAAATACATTTGTTGGTCCTACTTCACAAAATAATTGGTCTCTTTTTTTACAAAGAGGCTTTTTCTTACCTAACCTCATATGGTATTTTTCACACTTCCACTCTGCATTAGAGATAGTGAATCCACATGTTATCAAGAAACTTGAAATTCCATGGGAGCTTACATTGAGACTTGCACAGAAAATAAGTCATTTTTCAAAATAAAACTCTCTTTCTTTTAGGGGGTGAGGCAAGTACGGGTTTTTATTTATTACTTTTTTATTTTTAGCATAGAAAGTTACAAATTCATCTGCTCTAACCACTAAATACTTTTAAGTGAGGAAATAGAAAATGTTTTGCCCTCGTAGTGAAAGTAAGGCAAATGAAAAACACATCGGGGCAAGAAAATTAGACACCACAGAACTCTCGAACTCTTCTACATAATAAATGCATATACATATACATATGTATGTGCATAAGTATAAATAACGTATATTTGTAATATGTATGAAATTTTATGACTGTTTATTGCTGAGGTCTTGAAGAAACTTTGGCAATTAAATCCTAAAGAAACAACACGACTTCATGTGTTATGGTGTGTCATCAGCGAGTTTTTTCTAACTTTGTGAGCTTTTAACCCTCTTTATACAGACGCAGGAGGCTATACAATTTTTGTTCCACTCTGTGTGTCTGATGTTCGTACTGATGTTTCTTACAGTCCTCTACACTAATTCATCCTTAAAAATCCTCAAAATCAATTATTTGTTTGTCTCTCTCCACTTTGCACTGTATCGGTTTTAATGCAAGAATTTAGATACTTGCTTTAATAATTTCCGGTGGAGCACGGATTGTCCTGTGCATGTGTTTGGATGTCCACTAAAATCCCTTTCACTTTTGATTAAATCTCCTTGATTATTGATCAGTCCAGTGCACATTTCATTCTTATTCTGGTGCACTTCCTTTTCTGTGAGTCATTATCGTTTCTTAAATGGCTTAATTAGTAAATAAATTCACATTTTAAAATACTGACAAGTCTGCTTATGAAATGTAATGGCTTAAATTTCATTAAAACATAAGATGGTTTGGGTTGGAATGGACCTTAAAGATCAACTAGTTCCAGTCCTACTACCATGGGAACCTTCTACTAGACCATGAGGCTCAAAGCCCCATCCAACCAGGTCCTGAACAGTTCTGGGGTGGGGCATCTACAATTTCTCTGGGCAACCTCTTCCAGTGCCTCACCACCCTCTGTGTAAAGAATTTCTTCTTGATGTCTAATCTAAATCTACCCTCTTTTAGTTAAAAAGGATTAGTTTAGTTTTAGTTTTAAAAGGACCTTTTGTCCTATCATTACATTCACTGACAAAGAATCCCTCTCCAGCATTCTTGTAGGTCTCCTTTAGGTAGTAGGAGGTAGGTATAAGGTCTCTCCAGAGCCTTCTTTTCTCTAAAATGAACAACCTCAACTCCCTCAGCCTGTCTTCATAGAAGAGCTCCAGCCCTCTAATCATCCTCACGTCCCTCCTCTGGACTCACTACAAAAGGTCCATGTCCTTATGTTGTGGGCCCCAAAGCTGAACACAGTCCTCTAAATTGGGTCTCATAAGACTAGACAAAAGAGGGACCTCTGTCAAACTGCTGGTCACGCTTCTTTTGATGCATCCTAGGATACAGTTGGCTTTCTGGGCTGCAAGAGCATGCTGCCAAGTCATGTTGAGTTTTTCTTGAATCAGCACCCTCAAGTTCTTCTCAGCAGGGCTGCAGGAGAATGATCTCAACCTATTCTCTACTCAACCTATATTTGTGCTTGGAATTTCTCTGACCAAGGTGCAGGACCTTGCATTTGGCCTTGTTGAACTTCATGAGGTTCGTACAGGCCCACCTCTCAAGTGTGTCAAGGTCTGCCTGAATAGCATCCCCTCCCTCCAGTGTGCTGACCTCACCATACAGCTTGTTGTCATCCACAGACTTGCTAAGGGTGTATTCAATCCCACTGTCCATGTCACCAAGAAATAGTGAAGGTCCTAATACCAGCCCCTGACCTACTTGTCATGGGTCTGCACCTAGACATCAAGCTATTGACTGCAACACTTACGATGAGACCATCCAGCCAATTCCTTATCCTCTGAACAGTCCATCCATCAAATCCTCGTCTCTCCAATTTAGAGACAAGGATATCATGTGGGACAGAGTCATATGCTCCTTTACCTTCCAATGTCCTTCACCTCCCCCTTCTCCACCAAGCTAGTTACAATAGCCATTAAGAACTTTGAATATTCTTGGGATGTTCAAAGCAGTGTATTATTATTGCTATGTCTCCTGAATATGTTTCTGGTTTGGTTTAGGGATAAATAATTATTTCAGAATACCACCCAGAGGTCTGCCCCGAGCTAGATAGTTATGAGTGTCAGGGAGTATGGAAGGATATGAAAAAATACCTAAGACAGTAAGCACCTCCAAAATTTTGGAACTTTACTCCTGAACAACTTCAGAATCCTGAAAAACTAGCAAAATATCCGGAAAAAGCATGCTGGCAATTCAAGAGAGACAAAAAATCACTGCAGTGTGCAGAGGCCTGTCCCAGTTCTACCAAGGCACGCTCAACACTACTCCTACTCCAATTCCTGTGAGAGGCACTGCTGCCACTCCAACCCGAGACAGGCTCTGCAGCTACTCCAACCCCCTCAACAAGCAATGCAGCTGAACAAGGGAACAAACCCATGCCAATATCTGTCACCTCTATACACAAGACAAAGCAATGGATACAAAAGTCAGCTCAGTTAGTAAGGAAAGAAAATCTTACTAAGAAGAGGAAGGAGGAAGAAGAAAATGAGGCAGACTATGTCAAAGCAGGGCCATGATGAGAACAGAAGGAGGAAAAGTCAGGACTCATGCAGCAGAAACCACATGGTCCCTATTCATGGGTGAACTACAAGATCATACAATCATAGAATTGTTAAGGTTGGAAAAAAACTCCAAGAACACCTGGTCCAACCATTCCCCTGCCACCAATGTTACTCACTAAACGATGTTCCTAAGTACCACAACCAACCTTCCCTTAAACACCCCCAGGGATGGTGACTCTACCACCTCCCTGGGCAACCCCTTCCAATGCCTAACTACTCCTTGTGAAAAGAAATTTCTCCTAATTTCCAAACTGAACCTCCCCTGGTGCAAATTGAGGGTATTCCCTCTTGTCCTATTGCTAGTTATCTGTGAGAACAACATCTGTGATCCCCAGCTCCCCACAACTTCCTTTCAGGTAACTGTAGAGGGCAATAAGGTCTTCCCTGAGCCTCCTCTTCTCCAGACTAAACAACCCCAGTTCCCTCAGCTGGTCCTCTTGAGTCTTGTGTTCTAGACCCTTCAACAGATTCTTAGCCTTTCTCTGGACATTCTCTAGGGCCTAGGGACATGGTTTAGTAGGTGACATTAGTAGTAAGGTGATGGTTGAACCAGATGATCTTGAAGATCTTTTCCAGCTTTAATGATTCTATGATTCTAACTCCCTCAGCTGCCTCAAGGAGCCTCGATGTAGGGGAACACCCTGCCATGACCCCCTGCTCCGCTGCAGAACACAGCTGCTTTGGAACCGATCACCTTGGTGACATATAGAAAAATATCTCAGCTGGCATCCAGGTAAACATATTGTCACCTGGCTGCTCTGGTGCTGGGATAATGGCTCTAGCCACAGTTCTCTGTGCGCCGGTCTTCTCTGCCGGCTGGTCTTTCAGCACATGGGGATGGCCTGCTCCTGCACCTGTAAGATTTCTTTCTTGAGGAGTGTCCAGTCTTCCTTCACTCCTCAGCCCATCAGGACTGCCTCCCCAGGGACTCCGCCAACCAATCTTCGAAACAGGTTAAAGTCTGCCTTCTGTAAGTCCAGGGTAGCAGTTCTGCCAGCTTTCCTGCTTACTTTTCCCCCCAACTGCTTTTGAAGGTGTTGACGTCCATCAGTGCTGGTCAGTCTTTAAGCACAGCCTCCTAATAGCACAGGATCGGGCAATTCCAAAATATCGAAGTCAAGCAGGTGGGGCAGAAGGCCAGCCTGGCTGACCAGGGAACTTCTACTGGAGCTTAGGCGAAAAAAGAAAGTGTACAGCTGCTGGAAGGAGGGTCAGGTGACGTGGAAGGAATACAGGAACGCTGTTCGCATTTATAGGGAGAAAATTTGTGAGGCCAAAGCCCAGTTAGAGTTGAAGCTGGCCAGGTCTGTGGAAGACAATAAAAAGTGTTTTTGTGTTTTTTTTTTTTTTTTTTTTTTTAAATATGTGACCAGAAAAGGAGGACCAAAGAAAACATAGATCCTCTATTTGATGGGGAAGGTCACCTCACAGACAAGGACATAGGCAAAGCAGAGACATTTAATGACTTCTTTGCCTCCGCCTTCAACGTTGATGATGGGCTTCGGGACCCAGGGTGCCCTGAGCTGGACGACCATGACGGTGGGAATGACAAACTCCCAACCGACCCTGAACGTGTGCAGGATTTTCTGCTCCACCTGGATCCATACAAGTCCATGGGTCCGGATGGGATTCATCCCAGGGTGCTTAAAGAGCTGGCTGACATCATCGTGGGACCTCTCTCAATTATTTTTCAACAGTCTTGGGAATCTGGAGAGGTCCCAGTAATTTGGAAGCTGGCAAATGTTGTGCCAATTTTTAAGACGGGTAAGAAAGAAGACCCTAGCAATTCCAGGCCTGTCAGTCTCACGTCAGTGCCTGGTAAAATTACGGAGAGGATGATTCTTGAAGTTATTGAAGTGCACCTGGGGGACAATGCAGTCATTGGTCCCAACCAACATGGGTTCACGAGGGGTAGGTCCTGCCTAACAAAATTGATTTCTTTTTATGATAAGATCACCCATCTAGTCATCAAGGGAAACCAGCTGATGTGATCTTTTTGGATTTCAGTAAAGCTTTTGACACAGTTTCCCATAGGATTCGACTGGACAAAATATCCAGCATACAGCTAAACAAAAACATCATATCATGGGTGAGCAATTGACAGGGCAGGGCTCTAAGGGTTGTGGTAAATGGGGCTACATCAGGCTGGTGGACAGTCACTAGTGGAATCCCCTAAGGCTCCATTTTAGGGCCTGTCCTCTTCAATGTTTTTATAAATGATTTGGATGTAGGACTGTGGCATAAAGACCACACGGACACCAGGGTTCTTTTAGGATCAGTAACTGCTACTTCTTTATTGATGACATAACTTCATTATAGTGTTGTCTTCCATATTGAGGACAGGCTCCCTTCTTATACCCTTCACCCCACTCAGTCCTTTTCCTCTAGCTATTCATTGGCCAACAACTTTGCCCGGCAACCCGCAAACACCCAGCAACTTCCATGCCTTAACGACGAGAGAATAAGCAACCCGAGACAGCAAGGCATCTCCTGAATCACCCCTCTTTGTTCCCTCTAAACTCTTTATATTTCTGGTGGCCTCATCCTTAAGAGTCTGATGTTATCACTAACCATGGGGCTTGTCGACCCCCATGGCCACACTCCCACATAGGACTATCACAAAATTATCTAGGATGGAAGACACCTCCAAGATCACCTAGTCCAACCTCTGACCTAACACTAACAAGTCCTTCACTAAACCATATCACTAAGCTCTACATCTAAACGTCTTTTAAAGACCTCCAGGGATGGTGACTCAACCACTTCCCTGGGCAGCCTATTCCAATGCCTAGCAACCCTTTCGGTAAAGAAGTTTTTCCGAATATCCAACCTAAACCTCCTCTGGTGCAACTTTAGCCCATTCCCTCTCACGCTATCACCGTTCACGTGGGAGAATAGACCAACCCCCACCTTGCTACACCCTCCTTTAAGGTAACTGGAGAGAGCGATAAGGTCGCCCCTGAGCCTCCGCTTTTCCAGACTGAACAACCCCAGCTCCCTCAGCCGCTCCGTAAGACTTGTTCTCCAGAACCCTCACCAGCTTCACTGCCCTTCTCTGGACTCGCTCGAGCACCTCCACGTCCTTCTTGTAGCGAGGGGCCCAAAACTGAACACAGTACTCAAGGTGCGGCCTCACCAGAGCCGAGTACAGGGGGACAATCACTTCCCTAGACCTGCTGGCCACACTGCTTCTTATACACGCCAGGATGCTGTTGGCCTTCTTGGCCACCTGAGCACACTGCTGGCTCATATTCAGCCCACTATAAACCAATACTCCCAGGTCCTTCTCTGCCAGGCAGCTTTCTAACCACTCATCTCCCAGCCTGTAGCGCTGCTTGGGGTTGTTGCGCCCCAGGTGCAGGACCCGGCACTTGGCCTTGTTGAACTTCATACAGTTGGCCTCAGCCCATCGCTCCAGCCTATCCACATCCTCCTGCAGAGCCTTCCTACTCTCAAGCAGATCAACACACACACCTAACTTGGTGTCGTCTGCAAACTTAACGAGGGTGCACTCGATCCCCTCATCCAGATCATTGATAAAGATATTAAAGAGAACTGGTCCTAGTACTAAGCCCTGGGGGACTCCACTAGTGACCGGCCTCAGGAGTTTTTGACACTGTTGAGGGTGGAAAGGCCTTGCAGAGAGATCTGGACAGATTGGAGAGCTGGGCGATCACCAACCACATGAAATTTAACAAGAGCAAATGCCAGGTCCTGCACTTGGGATGGGGCAACCCTGGCTATATGTACAGACTGGGGGACAAGATGCTAGAGAGCAGCCCTGCAGAGAGGGATCTGGGGGTTGGGTTGATAGCAAGTTGAATGTGAGCCAACAGTGTGCCCTGCCAGGCACGATGTCCAACTGCATCCTGGGGTGCATCAAGCGTAGCATTGCTAGTCGGCCGAGGGAAGGGATTGTCCTGCTCTACTATGCGCTGGTGCGGCTTCACCTCGAGTACTGTGTGCAGTTCTGGGCACCACAGTACAAAAAGGATGTGAAACTGTTGGAGAGTGTCCAGAGGAGGGCTACGAAGATAGTGAAGGGTCTAGAGGGGAAGATGTATGAGGAGCGGCTGAGGTCACTTGGCCTGTTCAGCCTGGAAAAGAGGGGGATAAGGGGAGACCTAATTGTGGTCTACAGCTCCCTCACGAGGGGGAGTGGAAGGGCAGGTGCCGATGTATTCTCTTTAATGACCAGTGATAGGACCTGCGGGAATGGAGTCAAGCTGTGACAGGGGAGGTCCAGGCTGGACATCAGGAAGAGGTTCTTCACTGAGAGGATGGTCACACACTGGAACAGGCTCTCCATGGAAGTAGTCACTGCACCAAGACAGTTGGAGTTTACAAAGCGTTTGGACTGTGCACTTAGTCGTATGGTCTGAATTTCTGGGTAGACCTGTGTGGTGCCAGGAGTTGGACTTGATGATCCTTATGGTCCCTTCCAACTTGGGATATTCTATGATTCTATGAGTTTGTTGCCATCCATTGCAGCACTCCAGTTTTGCAAGCCATCCTATCATGTTTCTGTGTTAGCAATTATGTCATAGTTTCCCTGCTGTACAACGGTTTCCACCTCCACCTGTTTGTTGCCCATACTGCATGTGTTGGTGTAGATGCAATTCATCTGGGCTAGCAATCCCATCACTTTTTTAGGGGAAGAAGCCCTAATTCCTGCCTGACCATTCCCGGGCACTTTTGTGACTTCTGCCTGTCAATGTCCCTTGTGCCTTTGGTACCACATGGCTCTCCATCACCTACCTCAACTGGGAAGGCAGACTGTTGGACCTTGGTAGCACATCATCTCTTAAGCATTGTCATATCACCCCCAGACTTATCTCTGTCCAGCCTAGTTTTATCCGTTTCCCCCCTCAAAACTATTTTAAAGCCCTGTTGATGAGCCCTACTAAATCCTGAGTAAAATTCTTTTCTCCCCTTAGAGACAGGCGACCTCTGTCCATTGCCAGGAGGCCTAGTGCCTTTTAAAATGACCCATATCAAAAAAAAAAAAAAAAAAAAAAAATTGTGCTGGTGAAACCAGGCTCAGAGCCAGGTATTGATTTTCTGGCTCTTCCTATTCTTTGCTCCATCATTCCCTGCAAGTACAGGGACAGAGAACACCTCCCTTAACCAGTTGTACCAAGACTCCAAAGTCTCTTTTGATTGCTCTCAGACTTCTAGGATCTTCATCACTGCCTACTTGAGAAACCAGTACTGTGTAATAATCCTGCAGCTTAAACATGTCAAGAAGCTTTCTCTTCATGGCCCTAACCTGGGGTCGAAGGAGGCAGCATGCTTCCCTACGAAGAGGGTCTGGTCTGTATATTGTGGATATCAAGGGTTTCAAGCTTCTTTGGAAGGGGCATGTGAAGGGGTTTGAGCTGCTTCAAAAGTGGTTGGTACTGAAGCACAGCTCCACGTAGCATCCCAACTGCCAGTGCTGGGGTGGCTGTTCAAAGGAATGGTCATAGAATCATAGAATATCCTGAGCAGGAAGGGACCTACAAGAATATAGTCCAACTCCTGGGTCTACACAGGACCACCCAAAAATCAGACAATATATCTGAGAGTATTGTCCAAATGCTTCTTGAACTCCATCATGCTTGGTTCCATGACTGCTTCTTTGGGGTGCCTGTTCCACTGCCTAGCTACCTTCTCAGTGAAGAACCTTTTCCCGTTATCCAGCCAGAACTTCCACTGTCATAGCTTCATGCCATTCCCTTGAGTCCTTTTGCTAGTCACCAGAGAGATCAGTGCCTGCCTCTCCATTCCCATCATGAGGAAGCTATAGGCCTCCATGAGGCCTCTCCTCAGTCTCCTCTTCTCTAGGCTGAACAAACCAAATGACTTCAGCTGCTCCTCATATGTCTTCCCCTCTAGACCCTTCACCATCTTTGTAGCCCTTCTTTGAACGCATAGTTTTATGTCCTTTTTATACTGTGGTACCCCAAACTGCACACAGTACTCAAGGTGATGCTACATCAGCGCGTAGTAGAGAGGGACAATCACTTCCCTTGGCCAGCTGGTGATGCCGTGCTTGATGCACCCCAGGATATGGGTCCCCTCTACACATCATGGAACTGATGCTATGTAAAGAAAGTGGGTCACACTGATCACTCAACATGCTTGAATATGAAAGCCTAGTCAGGGATTCCAAGAATCATGGAAGTGAACATGAACTGTCCAGAAAGCGAGGATTTTGGAATATCACCAGAAAAGGAAGTGACAAGTGCTGAGAGGCCTCAGCGTATAACAAAGTACCAGAAAATGAAAAGAAATATGCCTTGTTCACAATCAAAATGTTTTTTCCCGCAATATGATCCTGTCGTATTGTGGGAAACCATCAGAGATGGAAGGCTGCTGTGTAGAGTTCTATATTATGAGTTGCAGACAGTGCTTAAGTAGAAGGTGAATGGAACAATTTGCAGAATTGAGATTATCCATCCAGCTTTATATATTGCTAAATGTCAAATGCCCTGTGGGGTGGTTACAACAATGGAAGCAGAACAACTGGCAGGGCAGAGGAAAATCCATCAGAGCTCCCTGCTCTGCGACAAGATATTGCTGCCCAGGTAGAGAACCTGGTTGTAAAAGTACATTCTGTAGATGTTCATGTACCCAAGAGTAAGGCCACCGAAGAACATAAAAGAAACAAACAAAGAAAAACAAACAAAAAACACAGCAGCTGGATCAGGCTTATAAGATTGAAGTATCTCAATACTTCAATCATTATTTCAATAATTATTATCATGTTCCCTTCCTTTTTTTGTCCTATTAAAATGTCTGTCCTGGTTTCAGCTAGGATAGAGTTAATTTTCCTCCTAGTAGCTGATATGGTGATGTGTTTTAGATTTAGGATGAGAACAATGTTAATAACACATTGATGTTTTAATTGTTGCAGAGCAGTGCTTACACTAAGCCAAGGACTTTTCACCTTCTCACACTGTCCTGCCAGTGAGCAGACTGGGGGTGCATCAGGACCTGTGAGGGGACAGACCCAGGACAGCTGACCCAAAATGGCCAACAGGATATTCCATACCATCTGACGTCATGCTGAACAATTAATATGGGGGGGCTGGCTGGGGTGGGGGGGCCGGCTGCTCAGGGACAGGCTGAGCATCAGTCAGTGGGTGGTGAGCAATTGCATTGTGCATCACTTGTTTCATACACATTACTATTAGTAGTACTGTTATCATTATTATTATTATTTTTCTTTCTTTTCTGTATTATTAAATTATCTTTACCTCAACCCACAAGCTTTCACTTTCTTTTCTGATTCTTTCCCCATCCCACTGCAGGAAGGGTAAGCGAATGGCAACGTGGCAATTAGCTGACAGCTGGATTAAACCACAACACTGTCTTTATCTCAACCCATGAGATTTACCGTTTTTTGTTTTTTTTTTTTTTTTTTTTTTTTTTTTTTTTTTTTTTTTCGTTTTTTTTTTCTGATTTGCTCCCCATCGTACTCTGGAGGGGTAGGGGAGTGACTGAACAGCTGTGTGCTGCTTAGCTGCCTGCTGGGTTAAACCACAACAGCTAGGAGCTCTCTCAGCGTCCGTTTTTTTCCTGACTTCCTCTTTGTTGGGATGCATTGCTTCTGAGTTAGAAGGAGGTGATCCTTGAATATTAGCCAGCTTTCTTGGGCCCCTCTTCCCTCCAAGGCTTTATCCCACAATACTCCACCCAGCAGATCTCAGAAGATGTCAAAGTCTGCTCTCCTGAAGTCCAGTCGTGAGCTTACTGTGCTACCTCCTCACTGCCCTAAGGATCTTGAATTTCAGCATTTCATGGTCACTGCTGCCAAGGCTGACCTTGAGCTTCACATTCCGCAGCAGTCCCTCCTTGTGGAAAATGAGGTCCAGTGTAACAACTCTCCTCATTGGCTTCTCTATCACTCAGATAAGTTATCATCACCACAATCCAGGAAACCTTCCGGATTGATTATGCCCTGCTACACTGTCCCTCCTGCAAATATTGGGGTGCTTAAAGAAGACCAGGGCTTGTGAACATGAGGCTGCTCCTATCTGTCTAGAGACCCTCATCTGCTTGGTCTTCCTGATCAGGTGTCCTGTAGCAGACCCCCTCTATAATTTCACCTGTTCCTGTCTTCCCTTTAATATTAACCCATAAATGCTCAGTCAGCTCCTCATCCATCCCCAGGCAGAGCTCCATGCACTCCAGATGGGCACTGACATAGAGGGCAACACCCCCCTTGTATCCATTTCTTGTTTTTCCTAAAGAGTCTACATCCTTCAGTTTCAACAATCCAGTCATGGGAGCCATTCAACCACACTTCTGTGTCACCAATAGGATAGCAGACTTACAGGTGTGAGTGTGCACATCTCTAACTCCTCTTGTTTATTCTCCATGTTATGTGGATTTGCATAGATGCGGTTAAGTTGGGCCCTGATGATGCTGACTTACTGGCTAGAGTGGTGCTGCCCTTCAGGTGTTCTCCCACTGAACTGTGATCCTTCTCCAGGGTCTTGACATCTGGTACTGGCACCAAACTGCGAGGAGGGGGATGGATTGAGGTTCCCCTCCTCCAGTAACTTTAGCTTAAAGTCCTCTTCATCATCTTGGCCAGCCTATGACCAAATATGCTATTCCCCTTCTCAGACATATGGACCCCATCAGGCATCAGCAGACCAGGTTTCTCAAAGCAAGTCCCACGGTCTGAGTAGCCAAACCCCTGGCTGTGGTAGCCATAGAGCCAACTGTTTGTTGATTTGCCAGATTTGACTGGCCCTTTCAATCCCCTTCTCTTTGACTGGGAGGACTGACGAAAAGACCGTCTGTGTTCCAGAATCCCTTAACCACTATTCCCAGGGCTCTGCAGTCCTTCTTGATACTCCTCAGACTGCTCCTGGCTGCATCACTGGTGCCCACACGAAACAACTGTAGTGGATAAAAGTTAGTGGTCTGTGTGAGGGGCTTGTTAGTCTCTTGGTGACATCCTTTACACAAGCCATTGGTGAGCAACACACCTCTCTGGATAGTGTGCCATGTCAGCAGATGGGTGCCTCTGTACCTCTTAGAAGAGAGTTGCCCATTACTACCACCCATTGCCTTTTCTTGGTTGTGCATATTGTGTTGTCTTAATCAGCTCCAGCATCTCTCCTGACGTTATGGGTGTCTCCTCTTCAGCCTGCAGAGGGCTGAAGCAGTTCTGCAATGGTACCTCAGACTTTGGTGGAAGATTCTTCCTCCTGCTGCTCCTTGCCATTGCAAGCTTCCATTCTTCTGTGATATTGGCATCTCTCCCTTCTGTGTGTGCTGGTGGAGTTTTTGGCTGTGGGTTGCGGGCGCATCGAAGACTGCACCTGTAACCAGCTATCTAACTCCTCCTCAGCCTCCCTGATGCCACACAGCCTTCTCACTGCTTTCTGTAGCTCAGCCAGCTGTTGCAGGAAGTCCTTCACCTGGGCACACCTTTTCCAGGCAGGTCTGCAACCAGTCCCTGCCACAGGAGAAAGGTCTAGGCACTTCCATCAGTCAGAATTCTGCACTGCAGCCCCACCCTTCAGCATCTCCAACTGGGTGGAGGCATTGGCCACTGCTGGTGTAGATGATGCAAGGCCCCCAGAGGAAGCTGCAGCCTTTGCCCTCAGAAAAGTGCCCACCATTCTGCCTTGAAGGTCAGGTAGGATGTGTGCCCTTGACAAGTGCATGTGATCACAGAATGGTGCCCAGTTGCTGGGTACTTGGAGTCTCCCACTTGCCTTCAAAAACTGGGGACCTCCCCTTGCTCCTGCCCAAGCAATTTGCCTCCCAGAACCTAGCTGACATGCTTCCTAAGGCTGCCTTTTGTACGTCTGAGTGCTGATCGACATGACTCCTGGCCTGGCCCAAGCCCTGTCAACTGCTCTCATGGGACATGCCAGTTCCTGGCAGGTCTCTGCACTCCCTTGTTGTTTCCCTGTTGCAGGAAACAACCCTGTACACTTCAATCCCTTGCTCTTCTCCAGAATGCACCTTGTCTCAGTGATAAGCTAGATACCTAGATAATATTTGTGATAACACGTAACAAGACTGTATTTGTAGGTACTCTAAAGTAAATATATTACTCCGTGAAAGTGTGGTTTCCCTTTTTCTGAAATTAAAGAAACTTTGTTAATATATTTGTTTGCCTGCTGTCAAGTGATTTCAGTTAAGATTATCAAATATTCTACTTATTTTACATGTTTCACATAAAATTACTCAAATTACAAAAATGTCGGTGATCATTTCACTCTTTTAGTGTTAGTTTTGTGCATATGATAGCACTCTAAATGTTGTCAGTTTAACTTCTTTTTACTGTTGGTTTAGTGCTAAGTAACATTTTGGAGAACTTCATAAACTAACAGAGAAATGAGAGGAAAAAATAATTGTCTCCATCAGGGGAAAAAAGGAGAACATCTAAGTTTCAGATTGATAAATGGGTATTATGAACTTACAGACACAGACACAGACACAGACACAGATTTCTAGGTTGGAAGAGACCTCAAGATCATCGAGTCCAACCTCCGACCTAATACTAAGTACTCCACTAAACCATATCGCTAAGCTCTACATCTAAACGTCTTTTAAAGACCTCCAGGGATGGTGACTCCACCACCTCCCTGGGCAGCCTATTCCAATGCTTAATAACCCTTTCGGTAAAAAAGTACTTCCTAACATCCAACCTAAAACTCCCCTGTCGCAACTTTCGCCCATTCCCCCTCGTCCTGTCACCAGGCACGTGGGAGAACAGACCAACCCCCACCTCTCTACAGCCTCCTTTAAGGTAACTGGAGAGAGCGATAAGGTCGCCCCTGAGCCTCCCCTTCTCCAGGCTGATCAAGCTCAGCTCCCTCAGCCGCTCCTCGTAAGACTTGTTCTCCAGACCCCACACCAGCTTGGTCGCCCTTCTCTGGACTCGCTCGAGCACGTCCATGTCCTTCCTGTAGCGAGGGGCCCAAAACTGAACACAGTACTCAAGGTGCGGCCTCACCAGAGCCGAGTACAGGGGGACAATCACTTCCCTAGACCTGCTGGCCACGCTGCTTCTTATACACGCCAGGATGCTGTTGGCCTTCTTGGCCACCTGAGCACACTGCTGGCTCATATTCAGCCGACTATCAACCAATACTCCCAGGTCCTTCTCTGCCAGGCAGCTTTCCAGCCACTCATCTCCCAGCCTGTAGCTCTGCTTGGGGTTGTTGTGCCCCAGGTGCCGGACCCGGCACGTGGCCTTGTTGAACTTCATACAGTTGACTTCAGCCCATCGCTCCAGCCTATCCACATCCTCCTGCAGAGCCTTCCTGCACTCGAGCAGATCGACACACGCACTTAGCTTGGTGTCATCTGCAAACTTACTGAGGGTGCACATGGGCCAGCAAAAGCCCTGATTAAGTCCTGACAAGGGGAAGCTAAACAAGCCTCAAGCCCTGAACCGACAAACTTAAATGACTCACAGAACAAGAGAGACTGAACCTGAGTCTCTGCTCGGAGCAGGAGGAGGAGTCTCCCCCTTGCCCCTGAAGTGCCCCTACATAACCAATATGATGCTCTAGGGCTGGAAAAAGGATACTGTGTGAGTAATGGTAAAGACCTCAGAAAGGCCAACCATACAAAGTTGGCTCAGTCTACTACCTACATCAGAACCAGTGCCACAAAAAAAGGCAGAAAAGGTATTAATAACTGGAGGCTTGTCTCTGAGAGGCGCTGAGGCACCCATTTGCCACCAAGGTAATCTCTCCAGAGAGGTTTGCAGCCTGCCTGGTGTCTGCATTCGCTATACTACAAAAAGGCTGCCAAGCCTGGTGGGTCTCAAAGACTACCATCCCCTCCTACTTTTTCACATAGGATAAAACGAGGCTGCAACTAGGAGACTCTGAAAATCAGAAGAGACTTTTGTGTCTTTTGTCCCTTGGAAAGATGTTGAAGGGTTCAGGAGTGCAAGTAGTGTTCTCCTCTATCCTCCCAGTTGGAGACTGGAGGTCAAGAAGATGAACAGACCAAGTGAATGATTGTCGGTGTGGCTGGTGCCATGCTCAGGGTTTTGGTTTCTACAATGCATTTTTGAGAGACTGGGTATGCTGACACCGGACGGGGTGCACCTGACCAGGTGGGGCAAGCGTGTTCTCAGATGTAAGCTGGCTGGGCTTATTAACAGGGCTTTAAACTAGATGTGGTGGGGGAAGGGGATGTACCTCTGATTGAAAGAAGAGAACCTGAGAACATTGTCACTTTAAGAAACCACCAGGAAATACGTGTGAACTGTCCCAAAGCAATCAGGAAGGGTTCTTCTGGATAAGTTAATCGACCGATGGCCCGGCTGTAGTGCCCCTACACAAGCGCACACAGCACAGGAAACAACCAGGAGCAGTTGGAAGTCACAGTGCAATTAGAAAACAAAAACAAAAACAAAAACAAAAACAAAACAAAACAAACAAACAAACAAACAAAAGACCTGATTGCTATCATGGAAACGTGTTGGGATGGATCACATAAGTGGAACACTGGAATAGAGGGCTATCATTTTTTCAGAAGAGATAGGCAGGAAAGGAGGGGTGGGGGTGTTGCTCTCTATGTTGGGGAAGGGATTGATTGCTAAGAGATGCCTCTGAGAAACGGCTACAACAGATTGAGAGCTTGTGGGCAAAATTTAAGGACGGGACCAATCGAGGACACCTTGTGGTTGGGGTCTACTACAGGCTGCCTGGAATTCTGTAAGACCTTTTACACCATCGCACATGACATCCTGATCTCCATATTGGAGTAATGTGGGTTTGAAGGATTGACAATTCTGTGGATAAGGAAGTGGCTTGAAGGTTGCACCCAGCATGTGGTGGTCAATGGCTCTATGGTGAGGTGGAAGCTGGTGACGAGTGGTGGTCCTTGGGGGTCTGTCCTGAGGCCAGCACTGTTGAACATCTTTATCTACAACATAGACAAGGGGATTGAGTACACCCTCAGCAAGTTTGCAGATGACAATAAAGCTGAATGATGCAGTTGATACAAGAGAAGCAAGGTAAGCCATCCAAAAGGACCTGCACAAGCTTGAGAAGTGGGCTCATGTGAACCTTATGAGGTTCCATGAGTCTAAGTGCAAGGTGCTCCGCCTGGATCAGGGCAATTCCAGACAGGAGTACAGACTGGGAAAAAAACCAATTAAGAGCATCACTGCAGAGAGAGACTCCTGAGTTTCAGTAGACAAAAAGCTTGACATGAGCCAGCAGTCTGCACTTGCAGCCCAGAAGGCCTACTGCATCCTGGGCTGCATCAAAAGAGAAGTGGCCAGCAGGTCAAGGGAGGTGATTGTCCCCCCTCTATTCTGCTTTTCTGATGCCCCCCTTGGAGTACTGCAGCCAGGACTGGGGCCACCAGCACAAGAATACTGTGGATCTGTCAGGATGGGTCCAGTGGAGGGCCACGAAGTTGGTCAGAGGGCTGGAGCACCTCTCCTGTGAAGAAAGACTGAGGGAGATGGGGCTCTTCATCCTGGAGAAGATAAGGCTCTGGGGTGACCTTATTGCAGCTTTTCCATACTTAAAGGGGGCTTCTAAAAAAGATGGAGAGCAACTGTTTGCTCAGTCAGATAATGACAGGACAAGGGGAAATTGTTTTAAACTCAAAGAGGGGAGATTTAGATTAGAGATTAGGAGGGAATTCTTCACTCAGAGGGTGGTGAGGCACTAGAACAGGTTGCCCAGAGAAGCTGTGAATGTCCCATCCGCGGAGGTGTTCAAGATCATATTGGATGAGGCTGTGGGTAACCTGATCTAGTGGGTGGCATCCCTGTCTATGGCAGGGAGATTGAAACTAGATGATCTATGAGGTCCCTTCCAACCCAAGCTGTTCTGATTCTATGATTCATTACTCTACATATTGCTATTGTTTAATAATGCAGTTATAGATAAGCCTTTTCAATTTCTTCAGGAGTACACACATCCTCAGCATTAGTTCATTAACCATCTCCTAATTAGTCTCATTTTCAGGCTGTCTCCCAACTCAATTGGGATGGTACAATTAAAAAAAAAAAAAAAAAAAAAAAAAATCAGTAATGAAAACCTTGCTTTCTAAGCAATATAGTTTTGTTTTCTAACCACCATTATACGTAATTAGGATCCTCTCTTGTCTTTGTAGTTTAAACAGATTTTTGATTCAAGGCCATTAATTCCAATGCCAATACGTCTTTATCTTTACCCTGTTAATAGCATAACAAAATGTAATTTATTCTGCATGTATTTTAAGTATTATTGCAAATTAATTAGTTAATTGTAACATTTTTAACCACTGTGTGAATACATGCAAAAATTATCTTTGAGTTGCTATTTGTTTTGATTTTAATTTTTCAATTCTCCCCACATGCTTCCAGTGTAAAAATTTACCCATATTTACAAACATCCAAGAAAGATATAAAAGCATTTTTTGAACAGTTACCTGATGATTTTGCAAAAACTCTTATCTGTTATAACTGAAGGACAAAACAGCAAAGAAGTTGAGGCCTGTAAGTGTCATAACTAGGAATACTTTAGAGGTTAGCTGAAGACATAAAAGGCAAAGAAAACACATGTTTGAGAAAAACAAAGGGAGAGGACATCAGTTAAGTAGGTATCAAAATTATCTCTTTGAACTTTTCTCATTGAGACAGCTCAGGTGAAGTTCAAATAAATCTAATTTTCTTCCTCTCTCTCTCTCTCTCTTTTTTTTTTTTTTTAGCTTACTTTTGTTTTGTTTAAGTGAGTGATTATACTGTTAATAAAAAAGTGGTTGTTATTTCCTCAAAGACTTGTGGAGAGAAAAACAAAACAAAACAACAACAACAACAACAACAACAAACAAAACAAAACAAAACAAAAAAAGGAAATGGAAAAAGAAAAGGAAAAGGAAAAATGGAAAAGGAAAAAAAGGAAAAGAAATAAAGGAACAATGAAGAAAGGAACAAGAACAGATGGACATAGGAAGAATGTGCTCTAGGTGGTCCTGCTTGGCAGGGGGGTTGGACCTTCGGATGTCTCTTCCAACCTCGGCCATTCTGTGGTTATGTATGGGTGACCCGTTCAGTGACAAACTGGAGCTGATTGATACGGCGGTGCACTAAGGGTTAAGAAGAAGGTTACTCAGAGGCATAGAGTGGTAACCAGGCTAGAATAAGAGAAAGTGGGAACCAATAAGAAGGAGTTGTTAGGCTCGGACGGGCCTATAGACAGCTATGCGTGATCAAAAGGAATGCACCAATCAGAAGTCTGTAACTATGTTTGCCAGCCACGTGCAGCACATGTGGCGGGCTCAGAAAAACTATATAGGATCTGGCATTGGAACAATAAAGAGTCTCCATTTCTCAACTATCTTGGAGTCCATGTTGTCATTCCCTTCAGTTATGTGATTCTGTGATCAGTCGGAGATCTTAGAAAGGAGAATGGGTCTCAGCTGGTACTGAGTTTCCCACAACATTCTCCTCAAGAAACTGGCTGCTCGCGGCTTGGACTGGCGTACGCTTCGTTGGGTTAAAAACTGGCTGGATGGCCGGGCCCAAAGAGTTGTGGTGAATGGAGTCAAATCCAGTTGGAGGCCGGTTACCAGTGGAGTCCCCCAGGGCTCAGTGCTGGGGCCGGTCCTCTTTACTATCTTTATCGATGACCTGGACGAGGGGATCGAGTGCACCCTCGTTAAGTTTGCAGATGACACCAAGTTAGGTGCGTGTGTCGATCTGCCCGAGGGAAGGAAGGCTCTGCAGGAGGACCTGGATAGGCTGGAGCGATGGGCTGAGGTCAACTGTATGAAGTTCAAAAAGGCCAAGTGCCGGGTCCTGCACCTGGGGCGCAACAACCCCAAGCAGAGCTACAGGCTGGGAGATGAGTGGTTGGAAAGCTGCCTGCCCGAGAATGACCTGGGAATACTGGTTGATAGGCAGCTGAATATGAGGCAGCAGTGTGCTCAGGTGGCCAAGAAGGCCAACAGCATCCTGGCGTGTATAAGAAGCAGCGTGGCCAGCAGGTCTAGGGAAGTGATTGTCCCCCTGTACTCGGCTCTGGTGAGGCCGCACCTTGAGTACTGTGTTCAGTTTTGGGCCCCTCGCTACAAGAAGGACGTGGAGGTGCTCGAGAGAGTCCAGAGAAGGGCGACAAGGCTGGTGTGGGGTCTGGAGAACAAGTCTTACGAGGAGCGGCTGAGGGAGCTGGAGTTGTTTAGCCTGGAGAAGAGGAGGCTCAGGGGAGACCTCATCGCTCTCTATAGGTACCTTAAAGGAGGCTGTAGAGAGGTGGGGGTTGGTCTATTCTCCCACGTGCCTGGTGACAGGATGAGGGGGAATGGGCTCAAGTTGCACCAGGGGAGGTTTAGGTTGGATATTAGGAAGAACTTCTTTACTGAAAGGGTTGTTAGGCATTGGAATGGGCTGCCCAGGGAAGTGGTTGAGTCGCCATCCCTGGAGGTCTTTAAAAGACGTTTAGATGTAGTCCTTAGTGATATGGTTTAGTGGAGGTTATGTTAGTGTTAGGGCAGAGGTTGGACTAGATGATCTTGGAAGTCTCTTCCAACCTAGACGATTCTGTGATTCTGTGAGTTACCAGGTCCTGCACTTGGGGCACAACAACCCCAAGCAGTGCTACAGGCTGAAAGATGAGTGGTTGGAAAGCTGCCTGGCAGAGAAGGACCTGGGAGTATTGGTTTATAGTCGGCTGAATATGAGCCAGCAGTGTGCTCAGGTGGCCAAGAAGGCCAACAGCATCCTGGCGTGTATCAGAAACAGTGTGGCCAGCAGGTCTAGGGAAGTGATTGTCCCCCTGTACTCGGCTCTGGTGAGGCCGCACCTCGAGTACTGTGTTCAGTTTTGGGCCCCTCGCTACAGGAAGGACGTGGAGGTGCTCAAGTGTGTCCAGAGAAGGGCGGTGAAGCTGATGAGGGGTCTGGAGAACAAGTCTTCAAGGAGCGGCTGAGGGAGCTGTTTTTTTTTTTTTTTTTAGCCTGGAGGAGGCTCACGGGCGACCTTATCACACTCTACAGGTCCCTTAAAGGAGGCTGTAGCAACGTGGGGGTTGGTCTATTCTCCCACGTGCCTGGTGATAGCATGAGAGGGAATGGGCTAAAGTTGCACCAGAGGAGGTTTAGGTTGGATATTCGGAAAAACTTCTTTACCGAAAGGGTTGTTAGGCATTGGAATAGGCTGCCCAGGGAAGTGATGGAGTCACCATCCCTGGTGGTCTTTAAGAGACGTTTAGATGTAGAGCTTAGTGATACGGTTTAGTGGAGGACTTGTTAGTGTTAGGTCACAGGTTGGACTAGGTGATCTTGGAGGTCTCTTACAACCTAAGTGATTCTGTGATTCTGTGAAGTATCCAGAGCACAGAGAGGAGAACGGATTTCTGTTGACCCTGATGTCTCGAGCAAGGGATCGTGGCTACCTGGGAGAAGCCTGATTTCAATTGCTTTCCACTGATAGGTCTCTTAACAGAATACAAGGCTTGATATACCCCTAAAGGGTGTGACTGGGCAGAAAGAAGTTGGCAGTCTCTCGTCATTGTTGGTGTCAGAATTAGAGACTTGGCAAAAGAAAACAGAGTTGAGAGGGAAAGGAAAAGCTTTTATTTGTGGAGCTTTAGGAGCTGCCTTGATAGCGGCCCAAATGGATAAATGTATAGCGAAACAAATAGAATGATAGGCTGCCGAGTCTCTCCAAGAATTATTACAGGATTTGCAGAAAGAACTAGCCTCTGAGAGGGAGAGATGGGGCGGGACAGAAAAGCTTTTAGCTGCCTAAAGGGCAACCAAGCAATGGCTTCAAGAGAGCCTCTATGAGGCTTTTGAAAGGGAAAGAACTCTGAGACTACAATTAGAGAGCGGGTAGGAAAGTAAGCCATGATATTCTAGCCTAGACAAGGAAGTTAATGATTGATGAAAAGACTGTCCCACTGTATCCGTGGGAAGATTTGAAGAGTACAGATAACAGGAAGAATGTTAACCCCCAAATGAGACCTCTCATTAAAACAGGAAACATTTGATGGTCCAAAGGTAGAACCAGCAGTAACCACTAACCAAATATCTTAAACTGCCACAGAATTAGCTAAGTTGCATGAAAAAAATATACCTGACAAGCACAGGAAACTGAAACTGAGTAGTATGTGTGGCAAGTTTCTCTAACGGGGGGATGGGGGGGGGGGGGGGGGGGACAGGGGGAAGCGGGGAGAAGGGTGGTCACAGTAAAGTTAA
This sequence comes from Cygnus olor, assembly GCF_009769625.2. NCBI lineage: Eukaryota > Metazoa > Chordata > Aves > Anseriformes > Anatidae > Cygnus > Cygnus olor. The sequence continues at coordinate 101,670 of NW_024429059.1, forward strand.
CGGAAGAAGAAGCTCAAGGCTATTGAGGCTCGCTCTTCTTAACAGTGGAAGATAAATGGACACTATGGTCATTAACCCAGACGGTAGCCTGTTGGGCCAGAGGCCTAGAAGCTCTTGAATGAGGAGACCTCTAGTCATTCCCACTCCAGGCATAACTCAATTAACTGAGAGTCTGCAGAAAGCAGCCTGCCTGTAATTAATGCACACTAGAGGGCTGGACCCAAATCAACCCTCACTGGTGCTGCTGTTTGCTTACCCAGGTAGGGTGAATACCCTGACAAGAGGGCTGCCAGACTCCCTGAAGATTTTTGTTGAGCAATTGCAAGACAGGTTAAGAATAAGTAGGGTGAACTGATCTTTGGGGAAGACCAGGGCTTACATGGGGGGAGTTGGCTCAAGAGTTAATCAATTATGGGTGATGCATGGGAGGCATGAGAAAAAAGGAGAAGTCAAAGCTCAAGTCCACTGAGCAGAAGTTGATGAGACTCTCTGATGATTTAAAGACAAAGTGAATGTGGGGGGATTCTTGAGGAGCAAAGTTTGCTGAGAAGGGATTGATAAAGGTATTCCAAAAGAACTGATGGATGAAAGAAGCCTGAAGGCTATCAGAAGGGACTTCAGGGGATTGGGGTGGTTAGTGGATGGAGTGGGTGCACAGGTGGTGTTTTTTCTCTATGCCTTCAGTGGTAGGGAGGGATTCTGAGCAGACCTGAAAGGCCCAGATGGTTAATACATGGCTGAGAGGCTGGTGCCATCGCAGGATTTTGTTGTTGTTGTTGTTTTTGTTTTTTGATCATGGGGAGGTTTACTTGGCATCTGGCCTGATGGCTGCCAATGGGTCCCACCTGTCCCAAAGGGCGAAACGGACTCTAGCCCAGGAGATGTCAGGGTTCACTGAGAGGGCTTTAAACAAGGTATGAAGGGGGATGGGGGGGAAATGAGGCTTGATAGAGAGGAGCCTGGGGGAGAAGTCCCAGGGTTGAGGGTGAGGGCAATGGTGCAACTCAAGTGCATCTACACCAATGCATGCAGCATGCTCAACAAACAGGAGGAGCTGGAAGCCATTGTGCGGCAGGCAAACTATGACCTAGTCGCCATCACTGTAACGTGGTGGGACCACTCCCATGACTGCAGTGCTGCAATGGATGGCTATAAGAAGGGACAGGCAACTGAGGAGGGGCGGTGGCGTGGCTCTCTATATTAGAGAGTATTTCAATGCTGTTGAGATCGGGTTTGGGAATGAAAAGTTAGAGTCCTTATGCGTGATCAGGGGGTTGGCCAACAGGGCGGACATCCTGGTGGGGGTCTGTTATAGACCATCAAACCAGGATGAAGAGGGGGATGAGGCATTTTATAAGCAGCTGGCGGAAGTCACTCAATCACCAGCATTTGTCCTCATGGGGGACTTTAATTTCCCAGACATGTACCGGAAATTCAATACAGCCCCGAGGAAGCAGTCTAGAAGGTTCCTGTAGCGCATGGAAGACAGCTTCCTGACTCAGCTGTTTATTGAGCCTACCAGAAGGGATAGACCTCTAGACCTGCTGTTCATGAATAGAGAAGGACTGGTGGGAGATGTGGTGGTAGGGAGTTGTCTTGGGTAGAGTGACCATGGAATGGTAGAGTTCTCTATTCTTGGTGAAGTCAGGAGGGGCATCAGTAAAAGTGCTACCTTGGACTTCCAGAGGGCAGACTTTGAATTGTTCAGGACACTGGTAGGGAGGGTCCCTTGGAAGTCAGTCCTGAGTGGCAGAGGAGTCCAGGAAGGCTGGATGCTTCTCAGGGAGGAAGTCTTAAAGGCACAGGAGCAGGCTGTCCCCATACACCGGTAGATGGGCTGGCAGGGGAGAAGACCGGCATGGCTGAACAGAGTCTCAGGAAGTTTGCAGATGACAATAAAGTCAGGGAGGTTGATAGTAGATGATTTTTAAAGTCACTTCCAATCTAAGCTGGTCTATGATGATGATGACACTCATAGTGCTATGTCGGCAAGGAGACTGGAGATACACAAGAGTCTATCGGGGACAGAGCCAAGACTGTTGACCCAAATTTTGCAAAGCGATTTTCCAAAGCATATGATATCATGAGGGATAAAAATAAACTGGGAATGTTGGCTGGTATCAGGGACCACTGCTTGGGAACTGGTTGGGTGTTGGTTTGCTCGTGGTGAACAGTTGTAATTTACATCCCATATTTTGTGTGTATTTATATATGTATATTTTTCAGTCAACATTATTATCATCATCATTATTTTCCCTTCGGTTTCTATTATATTATACACTCTTTATCTGAACCCACAAGTTTTTTTTTTTCTTTTTTTTTTTTTTCTTTTTTCCTTCTGATTCTCTCCTGTATCATATTTGAGAAGGTTTGTGTGCGGGAGGAGTGAGTGAATTGCTGTGTTGCGCTTATTATCTGCCTACCATTTTAAACCACAACAAAGACACTTTTCCTTTTATTGTAGCCCATATAATTTTCTATTGTGCTGAAACAATGTCATAAAATTTGATACATGCAATGTATTCACCAACTAACTCAATAAAGAATTTACAGCAAGTAGACCATTTTTACAAATTATACTGAAAAACAAATAAGCTAACAACCAAAAAAAACAACCTAACCCAACCTAACCTAACCTAACCTAACCTAACCTAACCAAACCAAACTAACCTAACCTAACCTAACCTAACCTAACCTAACCCAGCCCAACCCAACCCAACGCAACCCAACCAAACCAACCAAACAACAACAACAAAAAATGGCCATAAGTCTATTACAATAACTGCTGCTGAAACAGAGTAAGACATCTAGAATTTACATAAAGGAAAAAGTCAGTGGCTATCTGACTAGTGCTCTTCCTTACATTGTTTGCAGCCACATGAATTATAAAACAGAGAATCTTTCATTTCAAAAAAAATAAAAATAAAAGTTAGGGAACTGATCACAGTCAAAGTCAAAAGCAGAACATTACCTTTCATTCTGCCATTCAGTCTTACATAGATGTATGGCAAATCTAGTAGGAAACAATAACAAAAATATCTCTGAAAGCTAATAATTATTGTATGACTTTTGATTGCTTTTACTGAAATACTAATTCTTTGTATAGTTCAATTAAATATTTATAAAGGTTTTGATTATTTCCTAATAAACTAACTTGTTTCATTTTGAATAATGATAAATTTAAAAAGAGCACTTGATATTGTTTAGAATAGCATTAAGGAGGAGAACTAGTGGCAGATGTATTGGTAAAGATTTCTAAATAAATTTGGCTTGTTAATGATCTTTATAACATTAATGGTGTCATCTTCAGAAAATCCACTCAATTTACATGACCAGTTTATGGATACAAGCTCTGCTCATGAGGAAGAACCTGCAGCAGTACATGCTGGAGGCTACCCAGCTGGAAATTTGGCTTTGCAGAAAAGGACCTGGGGGTCCTGGCAGACATCAAGTTGAACATGAGACAGCAATGTGCCCTTGCAGCAAAGAGTGGTGTCCAGGTCTTCATTAGGTAAAACACTGGTCAGGGAAGGTGACCCTTCAATTCTCCTCTGCACTGTTGAAGCCAACCTGGAGAACTGTGTCCTGTTCTGGGCTCCTCAGTATAAGAGAGACATTGAAATACCAGAAAGAGTGCAATGAAGGGCCAGGAAATTGACGGAGACTGAAGCATTTCTCATACAAGGAAAAGCTGAGAGAGCTGGGACTGTTTAGCCTGAAGAAAAGAAGGCTCAGAATGGGTCTTATCAAGGTGTTCACCTGAAGTGAGGGTGCAAAGATGGGACCAGGCTCTTTTCACAGGTGTACAATGACAGGATAAGAGGCAGTGTGCTCAAAAGGAAACAGAGGAGGTTCTGTCTGAACATCAGGAACAAGTTCTTACTATGTGGGTGACTGAGCACTGGCACAGGTTATCCAGAGAGTTTGCAGAGCCTCCGGAATCATTCAGATCGGAAGAGACCTCTAAGACCATATAGTCCAACCTTTAACCTTAAACCAAGTACTGACCAGTACTCCCTCCTTAGAGAACTTTAAAAGTCACCTGGACATGGTCCTGGACAATCTGCTCTAGGTGAGCCTACTTGAGCATGGGAGGTAGATAAGCTGATCTCCAGAGGTCCCTATCAACTTTAACAATTCTGTGATTCTGTGTTGTATAAACTGAATATTTATTAATTTTATTCAGAATACTGCACAGGTACCTGCTCCCTGGATCAACATAAGTACTTCTAACCTTTCTTATCCCGTTTGTTGGAGGATGGCTGTTTTGAAGAAGCACATTCTTAAGGACTATGAGATATTATGTTATTGTCTTATGTGGCTTGTAGTTTGTACTCCCCAGATTTATTTTCTCTGGAAATTCTTTAAAGAATGACCCAAAGGTCACACTGCTGTCTTTCTTCCCACTGATAGGGACAGAAATCAACAGTTCTTCCTTTTCCATAGCAGGTCACTGTTGGTCACAGCCTTGCACTGCAGCATTGCAGCCTCCCTGCTGACAACCTGTCAGGTGTGCTTTCCTTTCCTTCCTTCTGCTTCAGCAGAAGTTACCAGCTTTAGCTTTCATAATCATATATATATATACATTATTTTTATATTTCTTGACCTTGAAATGCAGCCTCCAGCCTCCTTCAGAAATATGTGGCTGCTCTAAGTGTCCCTTTTGGCACAGTGTCCTACAGGAGCGGCAGCATGCAAGCTTTTTCCCAGCTTCCAGGGTTATAAGTGGATTAAAAGCAAGAGAGTTATGAATCCTTCCCATGTCATGAAGTTTTGGGAGAACTGCTACATGACAGGTGACAGTTGGTCAGCTAGAACAGGTCATACTGTGCTTGGGAGCATTGTGCACCAAATATAGGTGATAGGATTTTTTTGTTGTTATTATTATATTTTTTTCCCAGGAATTCATCTCAGTGACACTGAAATGCACACAGCTTAGCAGGATTGAAAGAGGACAGCCATGCTGTCCAGTGCAGGTGACAACTCACAAACCTGACTTATTGTTAGTTAACTGACCAGGTAATGGGAAAAACAAACAAACAAACAAACAAACAAACAAAAATCAGCCCTCCCTTTGCAGCAAGCTTACGTGTAATTACAATTACAGAATCTCAACTAGTTATACAGTTAAGAGCATATCCAGTGGTGCAAAAGATGAGAAGATTCCCAGGTGAAGTAAAAAAGGCTAGTGTGAAGCAATAAGATGTGTTTACTGCTAATGTATTTATCTTTAAGGATATTACAGTATAGTACAGAACCCTAGGATAAATCTGGTAATAAATAAATAACTGTTAAACAGTACTAAGTACCACACTGGGCGAGTAGGTTCTACGTGAGGGCAGCATTCTTAGCATAATATGCATTATTTAAATCATTTGATTTCTCAGATGTAGAACTTAACAATTCTAGAGTACTGAATAACAAGCATTTACTAATGCTTTCCTAATTTGATTCTAACTAAATAGGTTTATTTGTAATCATAAAAAAGACTGTCAGCTATAAGAGCTTACTATTTACTGGTATTTTTAATTATTTCTATTATTTTGTAGAGATAAGATATGTAGTAGATATTTCGTGTTGTGCTTAATTTACAGTTTGAAATAGTTTATTGAGGCAAATAGACAGCTAGATAGCAGCTTGAAACTAAAATTAATGTTTGCTTCACAAAAGTAGTAATTGAAAAGAGATGTGCTTGACAACATGATCCCAAATAAACACTTCATATGAATTGAAAAATAGTACCATAAAAATAAATGTTCAGGACTTTTATAAAAATAATTCTATCAACAAAGAAAACTCATTTTATATTCTTTTCTTTTCCTATGAATTTTACACTTTCATTCCTGTTATCTGTTCTGGGAATAAGTCATAAATACAGCATAGCATTGTATGTAAAACAAAGTGAACTTTATCAAGATGTAATGTACAGGAATATACCCTAATTTTTATTTTTATTTATTTATTTATTTTTTAATCATGATTTGTACTTAGCCACTATCAATACTACTTTAGAGTTTATCTACTCTGTAGATAGTACAGTTACCTAAAGTAGGTTATCTACATTTCAGATGTCTGAAATGTAATACCATAATCTTTATGCTAATTACTGAAAAATCACTTTGATTCAGACGCACATATTATGAACCTGAGCATCAAAGAGACAAAAACATAGCAACACAAAACCAATAATTTCCAGATCATGATGCTAAACAACTTATATATTAATTTAATGGTGAGCTTTTGCTGTGCAAGATTAAGGCCTGCATGATTGCTAATTACTAAAGGACTTCCTTTAGTATTAACACCCTATCTGAAAATATCAAATCATTCATAAATAAGTGTAATTTCCATGGTGAGGGAACCATGATAGCGTACCTATTCTGAGCTCATGTAAACCTCTATTTCTGCTGCCACTGAATTTAGTGGAAAAAAATATCATAAAATATTAAGAATATTTATTAATACTTTCAAATTGAAAATAAAGAGGCAGTATTGTGGGTCTGAATCTACTGATAAATTCTGAGTGTTTTCTCTCTGGTGTCTATTTTTTTGTAGATTAAATATTAACATTTTGTAGAATGCCTTTAAAATAATTTGTTCATAATCAATATTTGACAAAGGTAAAAGTAGCTCCCAAATCCGTACCATTCTATCTCAGCCTTTGCTTTTCTAAAAAAAAAAAAAAAAAAAAAAAAAAAAGGAAAAGAAAAGACAAGAAAGGAAAAGAAAAGAAAAGAAAAGAAAAGAAAAGAAAAGAAAAGAAAAGAAAAGAAAAGAAAAGAAAAGAAAAGAAAAGAAAAAAGAAAAGAAAAGAAAAGGAAAAAAAATAAAAGGAAGAAAGGGAAGAAAAAGAAAAGAAAAAGAAGGAAGGAAGGAAGGAAGGAAGGAAGGAAGGAAGGAAGGAAGGAAGGAAGGAAGAAAAAGAAAGAAAGGAAAGAAAGGAAGGAAGAAAGAAAATTAAAAAAAAGAAAAACGAAAGTATAACAACACCTAAAACCCATATATGTTTCTGTTTAGGTAGTAAATTTCCTACATTGCATAAAACATGCATGTGAATAAATAAACTTTTTTTTTTTTTATGTATATAAGAAGTGTTTACATATGCAATAGATTTAAAGGTTTTAGAATGTAGTATTTTATTTATTTTATTTTATTTTATTTTATTTTTACCCTTCAGTGTAAAAGATAAGACATGGTATACCTAGCAGTTACCAGTGGTTACAAGGTTAACACCCTGTTAAATAAATAATTTTTAAAATATGAAAATAATTTTTGAAAAGTAGCAAAAGTAATGAATCAGCCAAAGCTAGTAAGAAGGAGCTAGAAATTCCACTTAAAAATGCATATGCGTTGTGTTAATATTGGGTTAATTAATTGGCAGGAAACATTTTTCAAGAATACAGACATGTTGTCTGTATCCATGTTTTGTATTGTTTATATAACACCTACCTTGTTTACTTCAACTATTACCCATCTAGTTCAATGAAAAAGTTCTGGGTTCTAATTTGCTGATGAAAGACATGCAATCAAATCTGTACTACACCAAATAGTCCAAGGTCCTTTTTTCTCCCCTTTATTCATTTGACATTCTATCTTTATGTATAAAAGAACAGGAAAGTGTTATTATTTCTGACCGAAAGAAAAAGGACCATCTCTGGAAATAAATGTATTAAAGTAAATAGAGGTAATTAGTGTTAGTTACCATAACATTTTTTGCTCAATAAAAGATTGAATCTCATTTCTATTATGATGTTATCCATTTATATAAAGGTTTTCACCTTCAAAGAGCTTTACAAATATTAATAAATCAATATCAATACAGTCAAAGCTTCATTATTTTTCTCCTTTTTAAGAACCTGAAATGGAAATGTTAATGGCTTTTTTTTTTTTTTTTTTTTTTTTTTTTTTTTTTAATGCCGTACATATAAAGGGTGGGGTAGATATTCTTGGGCTTCTCAGAGATCACTCCACAAATATCTGTTACTGCACAAATGAGCTGAGAGTCTGTTAATTACTTAAATAATTTGTAAACAGTCATCCATCACTGAATTCGTATTATGTAGTGATAGCTGGTTTTGCAACCTTTACTTTTTTAACTCAGAAAATTTTATGATGGGACCTTTAAACATTGACTTTATAAATTACTTGCAAGGCACTTCTGCTTTTCAAAACAACAACAACAACAAAACTTATCAGCTCATAGACTCCAAAAAGATTGCATTGGGTTTAAAATGATAAGTTCTTGCATATATCAGAATAACATAGAGGAACAAAGATCATGTTGTATCAAAATATGTAGCATACAAAGATTACAAAGTCCTATCTGTTAGTTTACTGAGTAATACATGTATTACTTTAATGATTCACTCAATGTTGTTATCACTAGGTTCCTGATGACAAATGAATATTTGTGAAGTCTGATGTAACACCTATTGACAGTTCTACTGTAATTTTTCTTGGACTTCAGAACTATTTAAAGTAGCTGTTTTTCCTCCACAGACTTATGAGTCTTTCACCGTTGTCCATTCTCTCACCTGACCGAAAGCAGTGAGTCCTGGTACATCCTAAATGCCAGTTAACAGCATGGGAAAAAATATGCTTCTTATGAATTAATATAAGTTGATTAAAACTTATTAATATAAGTTGATTAAAAAGTGTGCTCTGGCAGCCAGGAGGGCCAACCGTATCCTGGGATGCATTAAGCACAACATTGCTAGTCAGTCGAGGGAAGTGATTGTCCCACTCTACTCTGCGCTGGTGCGGCCTCACCTCGAGTGCTGTGTGCAGTTCTGGGCACCACAGTACAAAAAGGACATTAAACTGTTGGAGAGTTTCCAGAGAAGGGCTACGAAGATGGTGAAGGGCCTAGAGGAGAAGACATATGAGGAGCGGCTGAGGTCACTGGGCCTGTTCAGCCTGGAGAAGAGGAGGCTGAGGGGGGAACCCATTGCAGTCTACAGCTTCCTCGTGAGAGGGAGTGGAGAGGCAGGTGACCTATTCTCCATAATCACCAGTGACAGGACCCACGGGAACAGTGTTAAGTTGAGGCCAGGGAAGTTTAGACTGGACATCAGGAAGAGGTTCTTCACCGAGAAGGTGGTCGCACACTGGAACAGGCTCCCCAGTGAAGTAGTCACTGCACCAACCCTGTCTGAATTTAAGAAGCAATTGGACTGTGCACTTTGTCACATGGTCTAAACTTTTGGGCAGACCTGTGTGATGCCAGGAGTTGGACTTGATGATCCTTATGGGTCCCTTCCAACTCGGGATATTCTATGATTCTATGAAAACATTACTAATTGATTAGTATTTTCCCAAGGCACATATTGGACAGTACATGAAATATGCTGTTTAATGCAGGGAGGAAGTAATATGACTGTAGTTTGTGATCAGTCAAATCAGTCAAATCATTTCTCAAGTCCTAGATGCTGCAGTGGGGTGAATGGGCTAGGGGAGGTAGGGAGGGGAAGAGAGGGAGAGATATACAGTCAGTATTTATGAGAGATACTGTAACCTTTTCTTCTGTCATCAGAGGTCACAGAACTCTAGTTCTGTGCCTCTTACTGTTCTGTAAGAAATTACGAGCTCCAGTGTTCTTATTCCATTGAAAAACAAAACAAAACAAATCCACCGTGAAATGTTAAGTATTTTGTGAAAATGATTGGATATTTTTTCAGCATTGGTGAGGGTAGTGTTTTTCAGCTCTGGACTACTTTTCAGTATTTGACACAATATAAATAGTTAAATGAAAGAATCTTAGCTCTGACTACATAGTTCTTTTACGAGATGTGTATATGTGTTTGTCCCCATTTGTTCACGTGTATAGATTTATTTATTTATTTTTATTTTTTCCCCTGTGGACACACCACACTATTTAATAAGTACTTATTTATTTAGTGTTATTTATATCTTCTTAGCAATATTAAAATTTCATCAGAGCTGGAAATTAGAAAATTATATGAAATTAAACTTGACTTTATGTTGGTGTTTGTAGGAAAGGCATTCATCTCCCTGCAATGTAGGAATGTTTCATTCCTTTCTATAGCTTTGGTGAGATCAAGGATTAAGAGGTTTGAAGAGTGTATCAAAAGAACAGTGCCAGTTCTTGTCAAAAATTACTTTTCAGACAACCCTTTAAAAACAAGAAAGAAGTGTAGCTTCTTAGAAAATCATGTTCCATAAGCATTTTTTTTAATTATTTTTTTTTTTACTCTCTCTGTAAAGCTTCTGTAAGGGAAGGTTTAGCACTTTTAGTACATAAAACCAGTACACCCTTCCTTCCTACTACCAACAAAAAGTCCCTAGAAAAGAATAAATTTAAAGGGGAGATCCTTTCATTTCTTTATTCTTTTAACAATGTTCTTGAGTATACTTAAAATAAAATAAAACAAAACAAACAAACAAAAAAAACACCACACTGAGATTACTTCAGTGCCTTCGTACCTGTACCTTTTTATTCACTTTTAAGTTCTGTTTTTTTTTTTTTTTTTAATGATTGTTCTTTATAATAATGTATGATCTCATTAAGTGATCAGAAACACTATGGATTCAGTATACTTTCCAATATAACAATTCTTAAGCTGCAAGGGTCTAATTTGATGAAACATTAAAAGTGTCAATTGTGGCACATTTTTTTCATACTTATCAGAGAATATGCATTTTACTCCCAGAGAATAGGGCACTCTTTTTTTTTTTTTTTTTCCTCCGACATTTTTTTAAACATTTTTCTCTGACTTAACAAATACTTTTCTGTTGCAAAGATCAGTGTTCCGTTGTGGCATCACATGCCTTATGGAGCTATAACTCAATCTCCTGTGTAAACTTTTACAATTACTTCTCAAGGTAATTCATTTTATTTCAGAACTCTATTTTCCTATTGGTCCTCTGCAGACCTTCAGTAGTTGCATTTTCTGATTTTATCTCACACTGGTATCTAAATCTAAATTTGCAACTTATTCTTCTCTAGATTTTTTTTTTCCTTCAAACTTTTTTCCTTGTATGCCACTGTCATAAATAATGGTGTTGCAAATTTATATTGACTATTAGTATGTTTCATGTTAAATCATGCACTTAGCTTGTTACTTATTATTAATCTACAGTGGATATAGTGGAAGATGTTTTTTACAAAACCTAACTAAATTATATTTCTGTGCTAAATGTTAAGTATATATTATGACCCCTTTCTAGTTAGTGCCCACAGACATATTTTTTTTAATACACCAACATATGTGCTTTTTTTTTTTGTATGCTTAAAAAAAAATGTTTGCTACAGAAAGTGTGTCAATACATAGGAAGTTCATTACATTAGCACTTTGTTCTATTACGTATAAATAACCAGACACCAATATATTATGTGCACTTCTACATATTTTTACTGTTAAAAAAATCAGTATATTGTTGTCAGTTTTAAACTTTTTAATACAAATTTTATAAAAAATATTTTCCTCACCTTATTTTAAAAAGTTTCTTTTATTATCAGAGAAGTGAAAGGTCACACATTGGAATAGAGTTTCAAAAAAGGGACAGCACAATGAAGTATGATGTCTCAATGCACCTCAGTGCTACCATTTTGTTGTACCCATAGAAATGCAGCAAGTAGTTGAAAATTATATATATTTTTAGTAATTGAAACCTGTAAATTTTGAATCCAGGTGACATATAAATGATCACTCTTTCTACAGATGAAAATGAGCATTTGCATTTTTAGAGAGATATAATTATTGTATGTTACAAACCTGCAGATAGATCTGCATTCAACAAAATTAATTTGTTTATCCCCTTAGAATCCTCCACAAAATAAAATGCTGTAAAAAGGTCTTTGAATGAAATAATGTTCCATTCACACAGGTATTTATACACACTTTTTTTTTTTAATTGTTTAGTGAAATATGGGTTTTACTCTGCTTTTGACTTCTTGTTCCCTTTAAAAATGCTAAAGAATAGTGAAAGAATAGTGAAAGAAAACAATTATCCATTTGGAGGAAAATGAAGTGACAGAAGAGAGATTTCTCTCCATCAAGAAATACAATAAAAATAAGCAAACAAATAGAAGTAAAATCAAATGACTGAAAAGTTAGATTTACATACTTCCAGCCTGTCCTCATGTGGATACGTTTTCTTACTCTCTTTCTCTCTCTCTCTGTCATAGTTCATTCAAAATGTCTGTTTTGTTAATCAAATATATTATAATCACCACCGCCATAAAAGTTTTGTCCCACATGGGTGTTATATCCCACCACATGGGTATTACATCCCACATGAATTAAAATTGTTAACAGTGATTCTTATGTCTTTCAATAGTATTGTTGATACGAGTCACATGAAAAGGTGTACCCTGGCATATCTTTTATATGAAGGGAAAGCCCCTTGAGATTTTGAAGGTTGAATTTCAGAGGAGAATATGGAAGGACTCTTCTTCAATTCAATGCAATTTAGGTCAGATCCTTGAAGAGAAAGGGTCATAATTCGCTCTTCAAAGTATCTAGCTAGACTGACAGGAACTAAAGTAGCAAATTAAGAGTGCATGATCTAAAAATAAATTAATAAATAAATAAAGTATTCTCATCCATTCTCATCATTTGAGAATTGTCCCGTATTCTTCCCTTACCTTCCTAGCCTATTGTCATGGAACACAGCAACACATACGTGATGTGTATATACACAGTTCTTGATCCTAGATCCTCAGACTCAGCCTTAGTCTTACACTAGAGATGCATTTAGAACTGCAAAATTGAGAAGAATGTGAAACAGTGCATATCAAGCTGAAAAATTTCTGATTTCAGAGCCTTCAAGTACCAAAAAAGGGAAATACTTTTTTCCTAAAAATGAAGAAAAGATGAGCAGAATGAAGCAGAAAATGGAGTGTAAAATTCTGAGAATCAAAAATAAAGATTGATAGAAGAAAACAAGCTTTAAAATATATTATCACACTCTCCATCACATTTCTATATACAACAACTATATATGGAAATAAATGTAAAGATTAATATTTTCTTAACACCATATCAGGTTTACATGCTTTTATAATGTTTTTGGGCATCTATGAGAAACATTTCCTAAGCCTCAGAGCCTAGGTTTAACTCTATTTCTTCTCACTAAAAGAGGAGCAAAGCAATGACCATTATCATTGCTTTCAATGGGAATAGGTATAAATGAGTTTGAAAAACACTTTAAATTTTAAACTTTCAGGTCTACAAGGACACAGAAGTCCTGATTCCTTCCTTAGATTCTAGCTCTAGGCACACAGTCTCCTATGGAAAAAAAAAATACAACAACAACAACAAATCAACAAAGTCTTTTTTGTGAATTAGTTACCTAAATATTGGTATATGGTGCTATTGTAGATTCCTTGATGTATTCTACTTCATTCACAGATGTCTTTTCCAAAGGACACATACCTTCAGTCAATCTCGTGACATTCTTACAAGGCCACATAGATATTTCAGAGACCCTATGGCGTCAATGGTAGCTTTACATTCTTCTGTTTAGACAACTTAAGCCTATATTTCATATCTAATAATTTGTTTATACAACATCACAAGCAACTCATTTTTATTCTGTCAGGATAGTAAGCATCTGATTAGTTTTTAGTGCTAGAATCAGACCTTATCTCATCTAGTGTAGGTACTGTTATGGTTGAAGAAACAAATATTAAAGTAGCAGCCACTGTGCTAGACTCTAAATTCCCTATTTCATTATCGTAATAATCATAAGTAACTGTAAGTTTTAACAACTTAATCTTGAGGTCTCGAGTAGATCATACACACACACAATGTTTTCAGGAAATGCATGCCAGATGTACAGACCACTACAACTTCACAGAAGAAACAGTAATAATTTCTAGGGAGAATAATATCGATCATCATTATGTGCTTTCACTCATGGCAGTTTAACCATTGTTAATATTTTAATTGATATTTCCAAATAAAAGTTTTGTCTTTTTTGGTCCTAGTTTTATTAAAATTCTTAATTTTCTTTAATTCTTATTTTTTAATAATTATATCTTAATTACTATCTTAATTATATTAAGAATTAAAATTCTTAGAATATGTATGAGTCTAACTTGATTCTATCACTTGACAGTGAGTGAAAACCAAAAAGAGATTTTACAGCATTTCAACACACTGTACACCCTTTTGTTTTAAGTCCTGCTAGACTTGTCAAACAACAACAGCAAAAAAAGACAATGGTGGCACTGGTCACCTCCCAGGAGAAAGAAGTGCAATTTGTTTTGGACAACTAAATCCATGGCTCACAAACAGATTCTGCCACAAGCCAACAGCAGTTCAAAAGGCATTCTCAGGTTGAGGAAGTACGAGGGATCACTATAATGCAACATAAAAAGAATTTCCTTAGTAACACAAACTATTAGAATCTACTTTTCACCTTGACCAAAATTCCAAAATTATATTTCAAAGAGAAGGATTAGAACAGCTTTGTAGCAATTTTCTCATTTATAAATAATATTCAAGATGTACGTTAAACTTCAGTTGCAGAAGGTCACATCAGAACAGTCGGAAACTACCAACAATGAAATTGGTTACAATATCTAATTCACTGTTACATAAAATGCATTTACAGTATAATAGCTAAGACAGCATGTAATTTTAAGAAGCCCCTATACCAATCACTGAGACTGAACTTATGCAATATAACAGGTCTGAAATCCATTGTGTTTACTGTAGAGTGTAAGAGCTTTCTTGTCCATTGAGATCCCCTGGCTTATCAAGAAAGTGAGACAGTCACATTATTACATTAAATTAAATTATGAATGTCAGTCAGAAGAAGTATTCCTTTTGATTTTCACTGGCAGTGTTTTGTGTAGTAAGCTCACTTTTCAGTGCAGATTCAGCACTGTCTTCATTTTCAGATCCTTTTGTCTCATTTTTTGAGTATATGCTTTTTTTTATATAAATGTGTATGGCTATGGCAGTGATGCAAAGGACGATGAATATCACAACTGCTATCACACCTAGGGAAAAAAAAAAAAAAAAAGGAAAGAAAAGTCAAGAAATAGCATAGGCAAGTAATAGCATATGGATCAGGGAGAGACAGAGGAGAACAGGGTTAGAAAAAAAGGAGAAAACTGGAATTCTGAACGAGGTCCTCATATCAGCTCTGTTTATGTACACCATAAAAGAAAAGCCACAGACACTTCATGGTAAAAATGGTAACACAGAATTAGCCCCATTCATATCCAATACTACACACAAATTAATTCAGACCATAGATGAGTGGTCCAGACTAAACAGTGCAGTTCATGAGAAGAATTTATAAAAGAAAAGTAGAACAGTTCATCACAGGGACTACAGTGGAAACTGATGAGTGTTTATAGCTGCCTATCTTCAGACTAAGTGGGACAGAAATTCTAATACTTGTTTTGCCTTGTAGAAGAAAATCCCAACTCTCTTTGACTGCCTTTGGCTCATTATAATGGGATGAAGAGTCTTTCATGTTCTGCATCAGCTAGGGCTCTTATCTCTGTAACTGTCTTATGTAATAAATAGATACAAGTTAAAATAAGAAAATATAAAAAGCAAGGCCTACTTCATGTTTAAGATAAAATAGATTTGGTTCCTTCCTTTTAGGTTTGTGGGATTTGATCTGACATAGTAGGTGTGTTTTTCAATAGCTACATGCACTGGGGTTCCTAAATAAATAGGGTCCCTACCTAAACAGTTGGCATTGTGTAAGCTTTCTTTTCCAACAACTTTAACAACTCCATCTAATAGGGCAAAATAATTATCAATACAGCCACCTGCACTATGCTGTTCTAGCTGATGAGATAGAAAACAGATGGGCAGAAGCATAAGCTTTATGTAAGAATTTGCCAGTATGAATCGCATACCTAACATGACACTGTGTGGAATAAGCACCAGGGTATGCTGTTCCTAGTCCAGCAGATTAGGAATAGTGAGGAAAGAGATACTTCCCACAGAGCTACGTGTGAGTTTATGTACTTCCAGCACTCTCCTCCCTTCCTCATCCATCCTCTCATAATGGGCTCAGGCCCTCAAGTTCACGTATCAGAGGTTGAGGAGAGGAATTTGAGGAGAAAAGAAACAGAAGGGAAGTAGAAAATGCTTGTAAAAGTAGCAGGAAGCAAGACTAGGCTGCAGGGAAAAAAAAAAAAAAACACTAAACATTCTGAGAAAGAGTTGTAATGCAGTGACTCAGATGTACTAGATGAAAGAACAATCCATTGCATAGCCTTGGTACTATTGCAAGAAAAATAAAAATACCTATTCCCTTAGCTCTGTAAATGAGAACAGACCATCCATTTTCAAGGAAAAAGTATAGCACTTGTCAATTTTTTTTAATTCTCTCATATGAGCAGCCACTTTTAATGTTAGGAATACAGACTTATGTGTACAGACGTGTGTGTGTTATCTCTATCTCTGGAACAGAATCTAAAATCTGAGTAAATATTTATTGTTTCACAGTCATAGTACCTGTAAGGGCCTGTCTATAAACATGCTTTGACTGAGTTAGCTGAAGTCATACAATTCTGTTATATTGTTCTAAAGGTACTTACATTAGACTTATACTAAGTGTTATATAGCTTGCTTTATTTTGACTTTTAAACAGTGCAAAAACTGTGAGTGCATATTCCCAAATGTCTTTAATAAAAATACAGTTGCAAGGTTATTATTATCTTAAAACAACAAAAACAAAAACAACAAAAAATGTAACTATTGTATCTTGAAGTTCAAAAACAACTTTGTTTTTAGCGCAATTTAAAATCCTCACCCACACCAAATTGCCTAGTATATAAAGTAATCTTTATCTAAATACATTTATTTACTTATTTATTTTTCCTTGCAACAGCAAAGTACTTTTTGACAGAATTAAGACTCAAAATAGAACTCAGAAACTGTATTTATGTTCTGACCTCAGTGAATTCAGTGGTAAAATTCTTAAAGTTTCTGTGTATAAAAATATACAGACATAAGCATCATTCTATGAGCATGGAATCTACAAGGTTTTATTACCTCTTATTTTAGTAGCTTTAGCACCAGTGTGGTCAGTTCTTGTCTGGCCATGCAACATACTGTTAGCAAGTAATGACTAGAACAGGCATAATTATTTAAATGGCAGAAACACAGGTGAGTGCAGATTGTGATCTAACTTCACCTTCCATAGTCTTAAATACTTTTATACTCTGTGGGAAGCCTTGGCAGCTCTGTTCTGCTGAACCCCTCTATGTCATTTGTCTGCTGAGGCTCTGAAAACCCATAAAATGAAACCCATTCAGAACTTAAAGGATCAAGGGGGATGACCTTTCTCTAAACAAACTTTCTTCCTGTTGTAGTAACTAATGAAAATTGAACCAATGAATTATACAGCAAAAATACCTTTTTCATGAGTGGAAAGTAGAGGTGAGGGTCTTCTTCCCTCACTTTCTCCCCCCCAAAAAAATCAAATACAAACAGAAATACTCACAGGGGAAAAATTCTCACAAGAGACAATGCTATTCCTCAATGGAAAAATAAATAAATAAATTAAAACTGTCAAAGCCATACACTTGCCCCAGGTGCATGTAATATAATATATACAATACAGGTGGCAGAAACTGAAATTCTCCTGAGGACCTGTGATCCCAAATTATCTCTCTTAAGGCTCTCTCGAGAGCTCTTAGTTTCTTCTAAACAGACAGAACTGGTAGGGTTCTCCACTGTAACAGAGGTGGATCTCTGCTCAAGGATGGTCAGTCAGGAAAACACAGTAATAGAACATGCATATCCTGATTATCAGTCTACTGAACAAATGCTACTCTTTATAAGAGTACATCCCTTTCCACATGCAGAACCAAAATGAAATGTCTTGAAGTGTCAAAGGATTCATTCAAGCAGTGCAAAATCAATTTTCTCAAGAAGAAGCTGTACTGTTCAGATCTATTAAGGAAGATATTCTTCATTTTGAACTTGATTGTGTAGCAAAATCTAATGCTTTGGCATAACCAAGGAGCAATGATTTTTCTTTCTTAAACATAGACTGTTTGTCACAACATATCCAAATAATTTAAGTCATAGACACTAACATTATGCAGTTTGGAAACCCGTTCTTAGTACCTTGCGTTTTGGGTATTTCAATAGAATATTCCAATGTATAGCAACACTTATGGCATAGTTTTATTTAATAACAAAATATAAGAGTTTCTGACTGCGTTTTAAAACACTGCTTGATTTTTGTCTTTCCAATGACTTGTAATAAAATTAAGCTTTTCTGCTAGTTTTCTTATGCACACAAAATTACCACTGACTTCAATTCAGCATTGAAAGACTCACTTTTTTTTTCTTTTTTTTTTTTAAAAAAAAAGGAAGGAAAAGGTTTCAGTAGAGTTACTGTAGCCTATATTACCTCCAATAATTGCAGAGTCATTTCTGCTTGCATTATTTAAGGGCTCTCTCTCATCTATTGGTCCAGAATGATCTGCAGCAGAGAAAAAAAAAATACAGAAAAACGGAGGGTTTTTGAGAAATTCTGAACTGGTTACAGGTCACATACTGTACAATGGCAGTGGTATGCAACTATAAGTATGCAAAGAAGAGCAGTGATATAGATAATACTTTATAAAGATAAAAAGAAAAATGTAAACATTCAGAGGAAAAGATAAGGTCTGGAAAAAAGAAAGTAAGAATATATAAAAGTGAACTAGTTTTTAAACTGCTTCTAAGATGATAACCCATGGGGTGGGGGAGTAGCAGGTGAGGGCCAGAAAAGTAAAAGAAATTACTCAAGTCATGAACACTCTAGATTTTGCTTCATAGATCATAAAAACTGATAACATTTGCTACCTGCGAATGAATGTGTTGTTTCACTCAATGTTGAGTCGGCTCCAGTTAAAGTACCACAGCTGGATTCTGTAAAGCGTCCCTTCACAATGATGGGGGCTGAGCTGCTGTGGTGCAATGCAGATTTCAAAGGAGCGATGTGATTGAACTGCACTGAAGAGAGGCATCCAATAAAACCCTGAGAGTTTGCCTTCATTGTCTCCTCGTCTACATCACTGTTTTCTGTTAATGAAATGGAACAGAACACAATCATAATGCAAATGCAGAAAATAAAATAACAGAAGTTACTTCATATAAGTTGACCTTTCTACTGTTATGATGCTGAAGATTTCAATTTTTTTTCAAGTTCTTCCAAACTCTTATTTTGTTTTATATCTCTTGTTGAGCTTTTTTCTTTCTTTTCTTTTCTTTTTTCTTCTTTTTTTTTTTTTTTTCCTAATCTGCCAGTTGTCTTTATTTCAATCGTAAGATTTTTAATTTTAATCTTCTTAGTAGAAAAAACATAATACACGTTTGACTTTCATATTTAAATTTTCACCTGGTGTTATTAACAATGTGCTTGGAACAGACTGATACAAAATCTTAAAATTATTCAATAGTTTTCTGCTGGTATGAACATTTTATCATGGCTAAGATTTTTGCATTAAAAGTACTTATTAGAGTTAAAAGTAATTATGCATGTATCCACAGATTTCCATTGAATCATACAAGTTTATCCTGTTTTGTTTTGTTTTCTGTGGTAAATGTGTGGTAATATAAATGCCACTATACTGTTACTGTTTTTGGAACATAAAGAGATGCAAAATTATTTTACTATTGTTTACTTAGATTCAAACTGAAGTGAGCAGGAGGAGATAATGTTTTGTCAAAGTAACACATATCCATACTGGGATCGAAAAGTTTGTATGTTTCAATACATCATTGATGTTAGTTTTAACTGAGTGTAGTTGATCAGAGGAAAATTTACTGAAAAATATTTCACAAAATAATTATTTATTAAAAAAAAAAGAATATACTTTGAAAGCACTTCAGAACACTTCAGAGGTCTTTCCTTTAATTTGCTCTTTATCTCAGCAGTTTACTGATGAAAACAAACAAACAAACAAACAAACAAGTCAGTAAAGAAATCAAATTGACTAACAGGGAGCAATAGATATTTCTCTCACTGAGACTTTTTGCTGCTTTGTCAACAGTACAAATCCAGAAATGAGGAGTCATAAGTGGGAGTTATTTGTGGAACTGTCATTTGTCACACTGATAAGTAGAAAGAGAGAGAGAGAGAGAGAGAGAGAGAGAGAGAGACATACATACATACATACATACATACATTCAAACCAATAAAAATGATAAAAACAGAAAAAATACACTATTAGAAGGCAAATATTTTGCCAGCCCAATTATTTCATCAAGTAAATTATCACCACTAAATCCCTGAATATTGATAAGATCATAAGACCATGGAATGGTCTTCCCAAATGATTATCCTGAAAAGCATCTTTATTGGAAGTAAGCCTTGACGAGTTTGGCTGGCTAAATTAAAAATTTGATGGGAAAACAAACAAACAAACAAACAACAACAACATCAACAACAAACAACAACAGATTTTGAAATGTTTTGTATAAATTTTCTGGACTGCAATTATATGTACATTAAATTATGGGAGCCGTGTGAAAAATGCATATTTTACTCTAACAGGCATATATTAAAGGCTTTCTAAAACACCTTTAAAAGCTTTATTTGAAATACCAAATTGTTACAAAAGCTTCATACAGAGAAATAATAAGATTTTTTTTAAAGTAACTATTATTTAGCATTTCTGTCACTGCAGCACTGGAAAAAAAAATATATATATATATTTATTCCTGCAATAATTATAAATATTACTTGAATTGTCTTAAAAATCACACAGTCTTTTAAAGTGGTGAAACTTTGTGGATAAATCAGATCTAAGCAAAGCTTACTGGAAGCATACCTTTATTTTAGTTGTCATGGAAAGATTAACAACTGCTCTTGAAGAATATCACCCCCCCCACAGCAATACACACTCACTGTGGGGATACCTAGGAAACTCTCCTGGGTAACTGTGACTTTACTCAGTGGAAGTAAACAACTTCATCAGCAGGTTACTGTAAGAACTGACATTTCTACGGCTTTCCTACAGTGTGGGGTGCTTCCAGATAGAGTATCATCTTAGAAAGTAAATAAACATTAAAAACAACAAAGCAAAACAAAACAAAACAAAACAAGAGAAACCCTTTGGCTTCTGTCCTCTGAACTCCTCTTTTTTTCCCTCACTACTAAACCACCAGACACTCCATCTCTCTAACAATTTTGTAATAATGTTATGTAAGACATATTCAGAAGTCTTTAAATTGGAATTCTTGGATTCTGGTGAGAAAGATCACATTTTATTTTATTTGTTTTGTTTTGTTTTGTTTTATTATTTTACTTTATTTTATTTTATTTCATTTAATTTTTTTCATTTTATATTTTCTTTCATTTTATGTGAATTAAAAATTAGTTCAGTGGCTAACTTAGATTTGTTTTTAACGAAAACTCGAGCTATGTGTAATTGTAGAAGAGTTCAGAAAACTGTTTCTCCAACTGAAGATAATCCTTGAAAAATCCATACCTTTCTGGTTTACATTAAGATTTGAGGGTTTTTCCTAAATGACATCTCAAAGTACAAGAAATACATGATTTTATTTTTTTTTTTTTTTTGGGGGGGGGGTGTTGGGGAGGGGAATGCACACACAAACACCCATTACATTGTTATTACATGGTTTTGCTCTCTTCCATTTATTTATTTTTTTTACACACAGTTTCTTTGGAACAGACAACATTGGTCTTTACTTTAAAATATCCATCAAATGAGATTGCTATTTTTCTAAGAGTGTACATTCCATTATATTGAATTAAATGTTGAACAGCTAATCCTGGAAAGCATTTTGAAGGACATGAAGGCACACGAAGGACAAGAAAATCATCAGCAGTAGTCAGCATGGATTCAGCAAGGGGAAGTCATGCTTGACCAACTTGATAAGCCTCTATGACGAAATGACCAGCCTGATGGATGAGGGGAGACCAGTGAGTATTGTCTACGTGGAGTCAGTGAGGGCTTTGACACTGTCTTGCACAAAATCCTCATAGACAAGCTGTTGATGTAAGAGCTAGATAGGCAGACAGGAAGGTGATTAAAAACTGTCTGAATCGCCAGGCCCAGAGGACAGTGATCAGTGGTGCAAGGTTGAGATGGAGGCCGGTAATTGTTGGCTTAACCAAGAGTCAGTACTGGGTCCAGTCCTTTTTAACATCTTCATAAATGATTTGGATGGTGGGGTACAGTATATCCTCAGCAAGTTTGCAGATGACATAAAACAATTTAATGGACATATTAGAGCAAGTCTGGAGGAGGAAGGTGATCGAAGGACTGGAGAAACTCTCCTATGAATACAGGCCGAGGAAGTAGTGAAGAGAAAGCTCTAGGGAGACTTCATTGCAGCCTTCTAGTACCTAAAGGGGGCCGACAGGAGAGCAGGCTTAAAGGAGCTGGAGGTGGAGATCAGGCTCTTCTCCCAAGCATTCAGTGATAAGACAAAAGAAAATGGCCTTAAAATGTGCCATGGGAGGTTTATTTTGCATATTAGGAAAAAAAAAATCACTGAAAGGGTTGTGAGGTATTGGAACAAGCTGCCCAGGGAAGTAGTTGAGTCATCATCCCTCGAGGTCTTCAAAAACTGTGTAGATGTAGTGCTTAGTGACATGGTTTAATGGTGAACTTCACAGTGCTAGGTTAAATGTTGGAGCGGATAAACTTAGAGGATTTTTCCAACCTAATGATTCTATTGATTCTATAATTTTTCAGAAAGTGTAGTGATAGATGAAGAAGTAATAGTTTTAAATTAAAAATGGAAAGATTTAGATTAGATGTTAGGATAAAATTCTTCATTCAGAGGGTGGTGAAGCAGTGGAACAGGTTGACCAGAGAAGTTATGGATGCCCCATCACCAGATGTGTTTAAGGTCAAGTTGGATGGGTCTTGGAGCAACCTGGTCTAGTGGAAGGTGTCCCTGCCCATGGTAGGGGATTTGGAATGATCTTTAAGGTTCACCTTCCAACCCAAACTATTCCATGATTCTATGATAAAAATGGGAGGAGTGGCTGATGATACACTGAAATTTCATTCTGCAATTGAGAGGGACCTTGACAGCCTGAAGAAAGATAGGGAGCATGGGTCTTATCAATGGCAATTGATAATCAAACAGGGAAGGCACAAAGAGGATGGAACCAGGCTCTTTTCATTGGTGCCCAGTGTCAGGTCAAGAGGCAATTGGCACAAACAGAAACACAGAAGTTTCCTCTGAATATCAGGAACCAGTTCTTTACTGTGTGGGTGACAGCACTGGCACAACTTGCCTAGTGAGGTTGTGGCGTCCTGGAGGTATTCAAAAGCCATCTGGACATTGTCCTGGGCTACTGGCTCCAGGTGGCCTTGCTTGAGCAAGGGTAGTGGACAAGATGACCTAAACATAAATCATTCCATGATTCTGTGAAATATATTTTAAAGTAAAATAATACAAACTTTTATATGGGTTTTCATTAAAAAGACAACAAATCCTTTACTTCTGTAATAGTCACTGTGGTATTACTTATATCTGAGAGTGACCACAATAGAACACTACATCAAAATACTATCAATTCCTTAGTTGGTTTTATCATCAATATGTGAGCTTTTGAAAGATTTTAAACATTTTTAATCCAGTAGTTTATTTGAGGTAATACAGCTTTAAATATATGCTTAAATGTATCATTCTCTTTTCCATTCTTTGTGCCTATCTACATAACATTTCTTTCCAGGATTGTATGTTGTACAAAAAACATCTATTTTTCAAAAGTACTACATTTCTATTCATGTTAGAAGTCCTCTAATTATTTTTCTATACAGAAAACAGATCAGTGACACACACTGTGACTCTTTCAGACAATCACAATCAATAATTTGATTTTTCTTTTTTAAGACCTATAAATGTGATCTTTAAATGTAATTATTTAATATGTTTTAAATTATCATTCAGTTACTGGAAATATGAAAACAATTATCACTGTATTCATTTTATTATACACTCAAAATATTTCTTCCAATTCTTCCTGAGTTTGAAACACAACCGTCTTTCTACATTAGCCTATTAAATTACTTACACTTAAGATTTCATGTTCAAATCTCTCTCGTTTAATCCCCATGTTGTACTGGGTCAGGCTGGGATTTTAACTTTCCCTGCAGCAGCCCGTACAGTGCTGTGCTCTGCACTCGCAGCTAAAACAGCAATGGTATCACACCAGTGTTGTGTCTGCTGCTGAGCAGTGCTGGCACAGCATCAGGACTCTCTCTAACCCCCCTAGGGGTGGGCAAAAATGTGAGAAAAGAAACATCACCAGGGCAGCTGACCTAAACCAACCAAAGGGATATTCCATACCATATGATGTCACACTCAGCAATAAAAGGTGGAAAAAGGAGGAAGAGGGGAGGGGTGGGCTCTCGTTGTGAAAACGTCTGTCCTCCTCCCAAACACCGGCTACGTGCGTTGAGGCCCGGCTTCAAGGACGTGGTCAAGCATCGCTCATTTGTGGGAAGTAGAGAGTAATTTCTTTCCTCTGCACTTCCACATAGCCTTTACTTGTTTTGTTTAGTTTTCCCTTTCCCCCTCCCTGTTCCCCTTTCCTTTTTTTCCCCTTTAGTTAAATTGTTAATTGTTTAGTTAAATTGTTTAGTTAAATTGTTTAATTAATAATAATCTTTCCTTAATAATTATTTTTTTTCCTTTAATTAAATCATCCTTATCTCAACCCGTGAGTTGTTCTTTCCTTTACTTCTTCCCCTCCTCATCTAAGGAGGGGGAGTGAGAGAGCGGTTGTGGTGTTCAGCTGCCTAGCACGGTAAAACCACACATGTGCATCAAATTTTCTAAACAAGAATAGGTAAGAAGTCATTTTAATTTTGCTTCTGAGTTTTCAAACTTAACTGAATGTTTTTTTGTTTTGTTTTGTTTTGTTTTGTTTTGTTTTGTTTTGTTTTTCTAGCCACGATTACATGTAGGGGAGGTTACATTTGAAATTGATATCTGTGTGTGCATGCATGTGTCTATGTGTGAGAGTTAAACTCTCATTACTACTCAGAATAAAGCAGAAAACTGTTTTTGTATATGTTTAGTTGTCAATTTACGTTGTTAGAATGTAGACAGAAATCAGAGACAGACAGACTTACTGCCTCCGACCAATAACATGATGGACACTTTTAGATAATGATTTGCTTGTCAGTAGGAGACTCTTAGCAAATACATAGCAGTATTTCCTACCATGGTAGTCAGGAAAGTGTTTCTAGACCTGTTACAATGTCAGAAACATTGATTTACCAAAACAGTTGTCTTATTCCCAGCAGTACTGTACAAAAAAGTGGTAGATATGTGGATCCTGGAGAGGCACCTGAGTTACAAAGTAATAAAATTCTTCTAAATTAAACTACATAAAAATGAATCTGCAGAAACACTTCTTAGAACTTCTTTTTCACAATAGCTTTTATATGAAACACGTAAATAGTTTCTGTAATCCTTGGGGAGCAAGATAAAGTAATATATCATTTATACTAATTTGAGATGAAAACTCCATTTTTTCTATGCCATATATCACAGTTTTCTGAATTTATTACTATTAAAAAAAAAAAAAAAAAAGATTTTCTTAACACTTTAACTTACTTAGAAGGATTTTAAAAGGATGAGAAAACACCAGTGTTTTTCAGGCAGTTTACTGTCTAGATGTTCAAGAGACACCAAGGGAGCCACTTAATTTCCTTTTTTTTTTTTTTTTTTGAATAAAATTTCATAACTTCTTATCAAATGTGTTTTTGTGAAAAAATAAAAGATTTGTAGATGATAATGATGACAACATCATGCCTTACAAAATTATAAATATTTAAGAGAGATAAATTTAGATATTGTCTTTTCAAATAATCTTTATTTTGGCAAACCTATTTATTCAGCCCTTATTCCAGGGCAACCTGTAGAAGGAGGAGAATAATTAATATAACTGCAGAATAGTGAAAAAGTCATTGTAACCTTAGTACATTGTTGTATCTTGGAAACTACACCAACTCTGTTTACAGATTGCTGAAACAAAACCTGTTATTAGAGGAAGAATGTACGAATGGATCTTTACTTGATACTAGAATATAACAACACATATATACACATATAATAAAATTATTTTACAAGAAAGAAATATAGAATATTCCTTGACTTTTCACTAATACCACATCTACTATTATTAAGTACTATTATTAAGGTCTACCAATGACAGTTATGAAAATAGTAAGATTTTAGGAATTCTAGTTCAAGCTATATTATTTAGCTATATTATTTTAACCAAATTTACAAGAAAGCAATTGCAGATAAGTAAGTTCCATTTTGATTATTACTACAGAGAAAAAAAAAATGTTTTTAATGAATCTGAACTGGACAAATATCATAGTTTATCTTGTTCTTAATAAGTAACTGCAATAAAGTTTTTGTTTGTATTATCCCTGTTTACATCAAAATTGAATCACAAAATTTTCAATGATTAAAAGCATTCTATGGTCTTTGTGTATGATTTGATGATAAATTATTTTTTCCTGAGAGGAAAAAAAAAAAAAAGAAGTTGTGTTTCATAATGCTTGATTGCAAAAAAGAAGAGATAAGTGTGAAATTACTTTTAATGGAATGCACTTGCTCATTTTTCAGGAAGCACTTACACATGATTATATTTGCACTCCAACAGGACTGAAGTTCCTACCTTGATTGTAACTCAGCGTCTAATTGATTCCAAGACAACAAATGTCTTTCAGTGCTATTAAGGTTTGCGATGTTGACATTTTGATCTACGTTTTAGAAAACCAGGTGGTGTTCCACTTACCTAAAATCTTGCCAAGTATGAGAGACTTGATTGCATTGAATTCTGTGCCTGAAGACAGAATAAATTTCATTCTTTCATTCTGGTTAACCTGCAAAATGGTGCATTGAAGAGCAAAGTAGGATAATGGAAATGACTTTAGTTAAAGTTTGAAAGAAAACAGATAAGATGTGAGTCAAAATTAAAAAAAGAAAAAAAAAAAAGCTGAGGGAAACCTTTGTTAATTGTATCTTTTTTTTTTTTTTTTTTTTTAAGATGATTAGCTTTCTCAGCTCACTGATTATAGCTGTGATACTTCTTAAGCATCCCCCTTAATAAATCAATATTTATTTATTTATTTGGATTATTCCTTCTTAGTTATTATTAGAATAAATAAAATTGGTAAACACCCAAAACAATGGAAAAGGTTCTTTTCACTATAAAAAAGTCACTCAACATTTATTTCATGTTTAAAGATCAAGTATTATACTGTAAATACTATGCCTGCCAGTATACCTCTAAAATAGCTTGACTTCAGGCCTTGTACCAATGCATAATTACGGAATCTTATCTCTAACCCTAACTGTTAACTTGAAACATCCAGGATTTATAAAAAAATAATTTAAAAATTGAGGTTTTATTAATATTCTAACAATTCTAAAAAATCTAATGATTAATTAGTAAATTATTTCTATTTTATCATCCGCTATACACAAAAATAAAAATATTTTTCTTAATAATAATATGCCATTGATGTTAAAAGGACTTGTGAGAAATAGAAAAGTAGGCTTAAGTTATTTTCTAGATATAAAAATATGTGTATTATTTTTTGATTAATTAAAAAAAAAAACAAGGTCCCATATTAATGACAGCAGTCATTATGTATCATCCAATTATGTAAATTTAACCATAATACAATTCATATAAAATGATGACAAGAAATTGTCTTTTTAAAATAGACAAGAAGAAATCCAAAGAGAATGCCTAAACTAGACTCTTACTGAGTCTGCTAAGCTTTGCTTTATTTACTTATTTACTTGAGATATTAAAACACAGTTCATTTTGGGGTAAGTGTTCTGTTTTAACTATTTATTTAATTTTGTTTTGGATGTTATATTCTTTGGTAATGGTAATACCACCACCACCGCCCCCTACCCCCCACCCCCGCCCCCCCTTTTTTTGTCTTTTGGAATTGAATTACCTCTACAAGGAGCATTTCCTCCTCTCTGTTAATCTTCACATGGTGTAGCTGTCCATCAGCCATGCTTCTGAAATTGATGGTGAAGACATCAGGATCTTGATGGCTATCTAGTTTGTACCTGATCTGTAAACTTCCTGCAGATATAGATAGAGTAAATGGTATAGTACAATGGGTACACAGCGGGCAGAGTAGATCATATACAATACCTCCCGCTTCACATTTGCATTTGAAGAGCAAACCAGATGTTTAATTTATATAAGGAATTAGCTCAAATAAGAGAAACTGACCTAAGTGAGAAATGAAAGAGGACAATAGGAAGGGTAATAACAATTTTGAAAGTAGGATGATGTAAGAAAGATAGCTATAAACTGTGACAAATCTGTATAATCTGTGAACCTGTCATAATGAGTTAAAGGTTTTGCAGCTTTTTTTTTTTTTTTTTACAGCTCAGAAATGCTTGGTCTGGCAGCTCATTTCAATGTGATTTACCAAATAAAACTCTCTACCTTACCAGTACTATTCTTGAATAATATTTACACTGTCAGACTGTAAATCTCTGACCAATCAACAGTCAAGAAGGATACAATGAATCATTTCTATCTCACTTTCCATTTCTTGTTGTTAACTCTTAGTATAGTCTCTATGCATATCACACAAAGGCTTTTTAACACAAAGGCTCCATGGTTCTCTTGTCAGAGACAAGAGTGATATCAAATGTAGATATACTACAACTTTGTACTAGTCCTTTGAAAATCAAATCCCTGTCCAGACCCAGGCCAGTTGTAGAACATGTTCTACTTCACATGATCAGGACTCTATAGTTATTCTATACCTAGTGTACCTGGAAAAGCCAGTCTCTTTGAGCACAGGGCCAGTATGATTGCAAACAGTCTTTGAAACACCCAAATATTCAAGTAAGTCTTTTTTTTGTTTGTTTGTTTTTTCTTTTTTTTTTTTTTATTTTCTTTTCTGTAGTTAAATTTCTTAATTGAAAAAAATATATAGGAGTAAAACAAGGTAAATAAACATTAAGAAATTAGTAGACAAGATGAAAGAATGAAAAACAAAGATCCAACTAAGATTTCATGCTAAGTTTAAATAGAGAAAGGTAATTTCCTACCTGTTATATAATGTGGATTTTCACCAGATACATTTTGAGTTTCAAGTCAAAAAAAAAAAAAAAAAGAAAAAAAAAAAAGAAAAAAATTACTACTAAAGTATTTCCAGAAAAAATTAATTTTGCCAAAACTAATAAAAAGCAGTAAAAGTTGAAATTACAGTAAGAGGAATTATGTTGAGATGGAAAGTATTGCTTGTTACAGCTGAAAAATAAAGATACCATTTAAAGCAACAACAGGACAATGTTAAATTTGTAATTCAGCTCTGGAAATCAGGATGAATTTGATTTGACAGCTTATTAGTATTTCCAGACAGCCTATCTGAACACTCACCATTTCTGGTTAGAATGACTGAGAGATATTCCTTGTAGAAGGAGCTGACATAAAGCAGTAGGCTTGGTGTCCGCTTTGTTCGGAAGGCAAATGTGATTGTTTCCCTGCTCAGTGTCATGTCAGCATAGAAAGAAGAAGCATGAGAACTGGAATTTTTAGTGAAGGTGTAGTATTCTTGAAAATTGTATATCACAGAACTTCCAGTTCCAAAATAGGCAGAGATCTCTGAAATAAAGAACAATTCAGTTTTTAAATATGATGCAGAACAGCAGTAAAAACAGGCAAACAAAACAAAACAAAGCAAACAAGAAAAAAAAAAAAGAAAAAGTATTCTTAATTATTGTGATACAGTTGAAGGAAATATTAACCGAACTAATACTTAGAATTATAGAGAATAATAAGACTCATCCTGTGTTAGACCAAAACCACATTAGGCATGTGTCTTAAATATCTGTTGCATGAAGATATGCTTCTTTTTGTCTGTTTTTGAACATGCTTCTAGCTTTCTGGTTTTGTTTTGTTTTGTTTTGTTTTCTATTTATTTATGTCCTGAAGTCGATATGTTTTCTCTCCTAAGTACACTGTACATACAGAGAAATTGGTGCAGGAGTTTAAATCCTAACACATTGACTAAACTTGTCTATGCCTTAAAAGTGTGTGAGAGAAGACATAAAGGCTCTCTGTGTCTCCATAACATCTTACAGCAGCTTCCTACCAAAAATATCTCTTAGACTATCCCATTATCATGCACAGACTTCAGAAAATAAATAAATAAATACTACTACTACTACTA
The DNA here is from genome assembly GCF_009769625.2 of Cygnus olor. NCBI lineage: Eukaryota > Metazoa > Chordata > Aves > Anseriformes > Anatidae > Cygnus > Cygnus olor. Next base: position 131,830 of record NW_024429059.1, read on the forward strand.
ATAATAATAATAATAATAACAACAAATTTGTAAAGTACTGTAATAAGGCTTGGTATTTTTGAAAGAGAGTGATTAAAATAATTAAAGGTCATCCCACGCTTTCAGCAACAGGACCCACTAATCAGTTACTTGAAGAATAATAAGCTTGGAGTGTGACCATTCTTCTTCTATTTGCTGGGGAGCAGGAAGACATCATGAGAATGAATGGAAGACATTCAGTAGCATTAGTTCCACAGGGGATATGGATATGGAAGGACTTTACAAGAGTCTTTTATTTTTTTCGTGGCAGTAGTGGCTGGGTAGATGTAATGCTCATGAATTTAGAGGAACCTGGAGCAATGGCATTTAAGCCAGCAAGTACTTTGCAGAATACATGGAGGAAGAAAGCAATTTTTAACAAATTAGAATGATTTGAAAATATTGAATTTCTAAATGAACTTCCATTCTTAAAATTCAAACTTAATGACTGTTTATCATCCACTAGTATAACACCATTAGTGATGAACTCCATTAAAAAGGATGAAAAGATGGGTTCACTCCTTTTTCCCATAATCTCACTTTCCTCTTACAGTTAAAAAAAAAAAAAGAAAAAAGAAAAAAAAAAAAGCGTTACTTCTTGGTTTGTTTTCCAAATTTTGTCATAACTTTAATCCTAGTTAATCCTTAAGACTTGACAGACAGATATCCAAACGTTTATATATACCATTCCTAGCTGTAGTATAATATTAAAATATGAAAGTTGCTACATAACATTAAAGAAAACATAGTGACTCTCTCACATAAGGTGTTTTAAATTGTAGATGTTGAGTGTATCTCTGGAAGACCATGTTTATAAAACTAGTTATACATACTGAGCAAATTAAACTGAATGTTTCTCTACACTGGGTGAAACAAATGATTTGTAACCATTCAGGCATATCCTTAAGGAACTTATACTGGACTGCATGCTCTTATTTTCAATAACTGAGGAAGCTAAAAGACATGCTTGCCTGTCTTACAGAATGGCCCGGCATAGGCAGAGAAACTGCAGTCACAAGAGAATCCACTGTATTTCTCTCTGCATTTTCCACCATTGTGACACAGGTTACCATAGCTACTACAATGTCCAGGACATCCTGGTTCAACTCCTGGTGTTATCTTCGCTCTCTCTTCCAGGTCAAGGGCCATTCCATTTAACTGTAATGAACGAATGCATCCCAAAAATCCTTTCTGTCTAGATGCTGTCCCACCTGAAATAAATCCATATGAGCTTTTAAAAATAAAAAAAAAGAACTAATGTGTAACAACATCTGTATATTTTACAGCCCCTGAACAGTCTATGATGAATTTCCAATATATATGCTTATGCATGTGAAAATATTTATAAATAGCTTTAAAAGTGTATCTAGTTTCTTTTTTTCTCAAGTAATTACAGTGAATTCCTGAAGCTTTTGATTGGAAAAAAAGGATTTTGCACAGTAAGATACCAAGCAATGATGCATACTGTTATTAATTCACAAAGGAATAACATCCAGAAATTAGGTTTTGTTGTTTGTTTGCTTGTTTTTAAGAGAAGAGAAGGGGTGAGAAAGGGAGAGAAGGGAAGAGAAGCAAAAGGAAAAATGAAGGAATACAGAAAAATGAATAATAATAATAATAAAAAAAAAGTAAAGGAGAAAAGGTTAAGGGAGGGTGATGAAGAGTAAAGTTTTACTTTTTCAAGATTCTGCTGACTGCTCAATTGTTCTGCATGCCTGTCTGTCTGTCTCATGGTATGGATCATGATATCTCAGAGCTCATGTCTGGGATTGCATATTTTGTCCTGTGGTGGAAGCTGTGTCCAATCTTGAATTTATTCCCTTCTCTACTGAGTGAGGAGGCTGGTCAATCCTGACTATGAAACATACGCTGTAAATGAATAGGACAATCCAGAAGGTAATAATAGTTGTTGCTTCATTTATTATGACTATTCATTTTAAGACACTTCCTGACGGACAACATTTTGTTCATTGTGATTGCTTAGCAAGGTGTGCAATATGCACAATATTTTTTCTCCTAACCTATGTTACAAAATTTACTATATCATCTCCTGTTTTGGTTGTTGTTGCTGTATTTTTTTTTCTCTTTTACAAAGAAAAACAGAAAACACTTCACAATATACAAGGTTGCCAACCATAATCCTCATGAATTTCCAGACAACTGTTGACTAAAAGCTTCCACCAAAAAAAATACCAGAAGCAGCAGAATAGAATCACTATTTCAATGCAAACTATTCATCTGAACACTATCTGAAGAAAACAAGCTAGACAAAATTTTAAATTGACACCTCCATATAAGAGATAATTATATATACATTTATACTAGAAGTATAAACTATTTGACAAAGTCAGCCAATATATAAATATAGTTTTATTATTTATTTATTTATTTATTTTTCATTTGTTAAAAAAGATCACCTTATTCAGTAGCCTATTATTTGATAATATTTTCTGGGAAGTGCTACTCTTAAATCAGGTTAGTACAGTTTCAGAACATTTGGAAGAAGGATTAGATCAACTCACTGTCATTATCATTAGAAAACTGTTTAGACTTGATATTGACATAAACAACTGTGGAATTTCAGTTTTGTTTCACAGATCAGATTGCATAAATTCAAACTGATCTACTTTCAACTTTTCCTAAGGATACACTTTATTTAGTAACACCAGGACCCTTAATTTCCCTCCTCCCTAAGATGCAGCAAATGAAAAATAAGTTCCCTTAATATAACGTGTCTTACAGCAGATCTAGACAAAAAGCTTTGTAAAGGTAGGACAGGCTTCACATGTTTGTAGAATGTACAGCATAAAAGTACACCAAAAGCACAGAAATAATAAATAAAGATTTTTATAATATTATGTTTATAAAGATTACAGGAAAAACACTACCTTGTACATAACACACAGGTCTAAATAATGCTATATAAGAGCTAAATAGACATGAATTAATTTTTGTTATCTTAATTCTGCTTTTCCTGTAGTTTATCTAAGTACATTAATGCCAAATTTGCTGAAGTATAAAGCCATAAATATTCGGGTAAACTTTCTTCTTTGAAGCTTTCATGGTTTAGACAGAACTGACCATAGATGTGGATTTGTCTTGGTTGTGTGAGGTCAAAGAATAATCCCTTTATCTCATTTACCATACTAAGTAAACACAGTCTGAATATTCCATTAAACATATTAGAAAAAGGCAGAAGAGTAGATCCTTTAGTTTCTTCAAACAAAGCTCAAAAAAAAAAAAAATAGTTGAAAGCTTATCCAATAATAACTGTAGGATGAAGCACTGAATTTCTATCTTTAAAATAGAGCTAAATCTCCTTGGATTTTACACCAGGGCTCTTATTTTACCATACAAGCTGTTTTCAAAAGACCCAGTTGCTATCTTTTTGTTGGTGGTGGTGTTTTTTTTTTCTTTTTTTTTTTTTTTTTTTTTCCATTTCTCATTTTCATGATGATAATTAGAAAAAAATCTGTTAAATGAGAGCCTACCTACAAAAAGTTGGCTGTTGAGTTGCAACCGAATATGCCCATCAGGTGGAGCAGCATGAAACTTTTGAGGAAGCTGATCTACTTGTAAGGATGCCTCTTTGATGTTTCGTTCAGCCTTGACATAATGCCACTGGTTGTCATTTAAGGAAGTGAGTGACTGCACTGTAACTTCACGAGGTCCATTTCCAACATCGAATGAAAAAATCACTTCATATGGGGCTAGAAAGAGGACATCAATATTTAAATAATTGCTTAAATTATTCCATAGTTATTTAGGTCATACAGCCATTAAACAGCAGAACAAGCTATTTTCAGGCCTAGTCTGCTATTTCCTCTGGCTATGACAGGATAAGATAATTTTTTGGGGAGGAAAAGTAGATCTTAGAAGTCCTGTCTACAAAGCTCTTTCTTCACACTCACTGACACTGAGAACAATGGTTTGTCAACAAAGTGAAAGTTAAACTGTTTGCACCCCCCAGAGAGTGTAGAAGTCAAGAAACAGTGAAATGTACTAGCTTTGTTATTTTTCATTTTGGATAAAAAAGATATATCTTACTTATATGTTAATTGATTACCATTGTTAGCTAAATTTCAACCACAACTAAAATTCAAACAGGTTCTATTTTTTTTTCTTATTTATTCACATAACTCATACAATTATCAGAGTACAAATTTTGATCTAGAAAGCAGCACTGGCTAATAGGAAATATCTGTCCTAACACAGATGCAAATAATTTTCAAAATCAGTAACACAACTTTTTGAAAAGAACAAATTGATTCTGATGTATGTACCATGTTTTGATTTCTTGCAAGATTTTCAAACTTCTCTGTTAAAATGTCCATAGAGGTTGTTATAACATCGCAACTAAAATAAATAAATAAATAAAAGTCAAAACTTATGCCTGTCAAGAATTTTCACTGTTCTGCAATACTGCAGAATGAGATATATGATGGCCTTATGTCTGGTTTGGAAGAGACCTTTAAAGACCATCTAGTCCACCCCCTCTGCCCTGGGTAAGGACATCTTTCATTAGGTGAAGGTGCTCAAAGCCCTGTCTTACACAACTTTGAAGTCTTCCATTGTTGAGACATCCACAACTTCTCTGGGGAACCTATTCTGTTGTCTCACTACCATCCTGAAAAAATTTCATCCTGATATCCAATCTAAATCTACCTTCTTTCAGTCTAAAGCCATTGCTCCTTGCCCTACCACTACAGGCTCTGCTAAAAGGCCTTTCTCCGTTTTTATTATAAGCCTTGTTTATATATTGAGAGGTGTCAACAAAGTCTCGTATATATATATATATATATTTTTAATGTAAACATACTCACACAATATGCTTCAACTTATATGTTGAAGTCAACTGAGTCATTCCCTAAGCAATATTTGCATGATATTTTGCCTAGAAAAGCATAGCTGCATCTTTGTTGTTCAGATGGGGAATATGCCAGAAATCAAAAATCTGAAAGTTATAAACTGCTCAATTAACATACTAAAGGATAAACACATAAGAAGAGTAATTCCTAAACATGAGATTACCATCATTTTAAATTATTACTTGAATAAAAGACTAGAGGACTGAGAAGTCTCCATGAATTTGAACCATTAAAGGTTCCAATTTATGTCACTAGACTTTGAGAGAAAAGCAAAATGGTTAGAAGTGATCAGAGGACATGAAAGACCTTCAAACACGTTATCGAACATGAATTTACAGAATAATACATTTTTTAAAAATCACAGTGAAATAGTGGAATACTTGCATTTTCTTTTCAATTTTAAATGATACATTAGACATTTTAGAACATTTAGATCCACTTTGGCCAATCTTTAGACTGAGTAATGCCATATGCTTGTTATCCCTTAAGCCCCAAATCTGGTTATTATAAAGTATTTTTATATAACAGTTGAATCTGAGAGAGAAAATACACACAGCATTTGGTTTTCCAGATAAAATAAGACATAATATGCAGATGAGTTTTAAACAGAACTCCTTTTGTAGTAAGTGATCTCTTCTGCTTAAAAATCAACACTGTTCTATACAATAATAAGAAATAATGGTTACCTAAAATCTTGTCATCATTAAAATGAATTTTCAGATAAATTTGTTTCATTTGGACAAAGTTGAGAGCTCAGTCTCCCTGTACTGAGGGGTAAAAGAATAAATAAAAAAAAAAAAAAAAAAAGAGCAACAGAAAACTCCATGTGACCAGGTAAAGAGAATTTCTGCTGAATGTTACCTTCTGTAGGGAGGTCTTTGTAATCCTCCAGGTAGTGTTGGAGTGAAGCCTGAAAACACAAATTCTGCTTTGAACTTACTGAATGTGCCTATGAAATAGTATATCAGAATGACAGATCTGATAAATAATGTGACTGATTAGAATTTAAAGGTAAGAAAACATATAGCATAGCTTTTGAAATAACCAATGAAATAATGAATTATGTTATTAACACTAAAGAGTAATGTAATCTTGAAAAACAGAACCAGTTCCAGAAGTTCCAAAGATGGAGTTTTAAAGAGCTATGATGACCCTACTAGCATCTAGTGGACTGTCTGAAGACTGACCAGAATATGTCAGAAAAAGAGATAAATATAATCAGTTTATATTTTATATTTAAAGCAACTCTGGTTAAAACAACAGCACTGCAAGTTTAGAAGAAATTTGGCATTTATGAGCCCAGTGGTCAAAATACCTGTGGAAGGTGTGCCACAGGATGTAGAGGGATGCTGACTGAGTTCTGAAATTTGTCCTCTTGTGATGAAAGACCAGGGCAAAGAGCATTTTCATCATTTTATTAGTAGCATGAGAAAGCTCTGTCCTGGAGCATAGCTCTTTTAATGAAAAAATACTTTGTGGTCCTTACCTACCTTGGCGTTAGACAAAAAAATTCCAGACATTGCAGGGACTCTTGAAGCTAATGAATTCAAACACAGGCAAAGCACAGGTACAGATTGGCAAAGTGGAGTGGAAGATGCAGTTGATAGTGATCATGGAGTGTGGTCAGTGGCTAGCTGTAGCTAAAATGACTAACAGAAAGCACAGCCAACAAGAACCATTTAGAGTACCAAGACATATACATTATATGCAGTAACAGAAAGTGATTAAGTAATATGCTACAGAATACAATAATTGAGTACTTTCCTTAGAGAAAAAAAAAAAAAATGGGAATCCACTCATCCTGGACAATAAGTAGTGAATTTGGGCAGAAGGGGGGCCTATCACAGCTTCATACTCAGAACTCTTCAGCACTATTTCCAATAGTTCTTTCCTCAGAAGACCCTCTAAATTACTACATAATTGTGCTCCCAATCCTACTTTAAATTTCTGTTTATCTTTTTGTATTTAAATTGGAAATACTGTATTTAAATTGGAAATAATCCTTCAGTGAGCACTCAGTATAAAATAGTAACTTAGATTCCTGGCTAGAAGATATAATTTGCAGTCATATAACTATTTAATACAGTGTACTATGAAAACTCTCAGAGTCGAATTAGCCTTGTGGCTTTCAAACAGTCTGCAGAACATTACAGTAACTCAGACAAAAACTCAAAGCCTCGAGGTTTTATTTTATTTTTATATTTTCTTATAATAAATAAATAATAAAAAATAATCATATCTTGTCTAAGATTATTCAGTTTTCTGTGTTTAAAATATGATTAGAATAAATAACTACATTTTTGCGATAGCTTTTTAATGTCGTGTATGCACCACAGTGTTTATAGATGTTCATAAAAGCAAACAGCTCTAAACTTCACCTTTCCTATTAAGCTTCTTGATCTGGCACTTTTGCTTTGGTAAACTTAGGCTTAATTGTCTACAGACCATTATATCATTAATAAAAGCATTGGATATAAAGTTTGAGAACAATCAAAAAATAAAATGCTAAGAAAAATCTTTATGTTAGCAAGTATGGTATGCCAAATATTAATCACATAATGAATTTTAAATAATTTCTAACATCTTCATCTTAAACACAGAACCTGACATTTTTATTATTGTTATTTATTATTACATGAATTAAAGACATAGCATATGAAGTGTAGGTTGTTGATTTACATTCAAATCTACTGCAAAGGAGTATAAAATGAAATTTAAATGATACTATACAATATGATATGTTCAAGGTGATTAATGTGTTTGTTTGTTTGTTTTTTAAGGTAGTTGTGATAAGAGAATGTATTATGAATTACTGAACAATATTACTCTTAGTACAAATACACAATTCTGGCTCCAGAACAAACAATCCTACCTATCAAAAAATAATAGGTATACCTATTCAACAATTCATGACATTTTCTGGAAGTGAAGAAATATCTGAATTTGTCCACTGTAATAATGGACAAATTCAGCCTTTCACTTTCTCTTATGCCTTGTTAGTCACAAGTCATACAGAAAAAAATAAGTATACAAGTATACTTATATACAAATATATGTTTGTGCAACTGAAGGATGCATATGAATGAATGGGACCAGTGACAGGAGCTTGTCTGCATATTATTGTCATGAAGAAATAGTGACGGTCTTCTGCCAACTGCATGGATGAATTTAGTTCTCAGAAATATTCCTGTAATGTTTCTGTAATTTAACTGTTTATTTTGAGATAGGAAAACGTTTGCCATGCAAGAATATTATCATTGTTTCAGAGAAGTGGTGACCTAGTGGCTTCAGATTGCTTCACTGAAGTGGTGACCTAACACATTTTCTGTATTCCATGACACCGAGGTTATTATGCTACTGTGTTTTCACCTGTTCACAAGACTTTAACAGAAAGCAATCCACACTCCTGACAAACCTGGTAAAGACACTATTGAAAACAGAGTATCTTTTGAATACAGCCTGAGACAACAAAAAACAAATTGAGAAAGCATTATACACAATATTCCATAGTTTAAGTGTCAACAGAACAACACAGTAGGTGCTTTTCTGTTTGTTTCAATAATGTAAAACATTATAATTGGCAAAAAAATCAATCAAGCAAAATATTTTATTTTTTAATAAAGATGCAGTAATGTTTCTAAAATTATATTTTGTATGATATAAAATATTATGTATCTATTTGTATATCTATATCTTCACCAGAAAATTATCAAGGGTGATAACACCTTGGATCTGTAAAAAATGAGGAAATGTCCAATGTCAAGATATAAGCTTTTACAAAGAACTCTCAGAAGCACCTGTCAACTATAAAACTTTTAAAATGATCTGTCATTATAAATAAATCCAAAAGATTTTGAAACAATAATTATTCCTTTTAAATATTCTCCCTTTTAATAATGAACAATATAAGACTACGAAAACATCGAGACAACTCAGGTAAATTCTACATGAGTCATGTTACTGAATTCAATAATACAGTTTAATTTTCTCTTGTAAAAAAAAAAATCTATGTGCTAAAATCTAAGATTTTAGATATGTATGAAGGAAATAATAACAATAAAAAGATTGGTGATATTGGGAAAAGATATAACAAAGTTGGGGTACTATGCTATGGATGGTCTGACTCACACACTGTGGCTCTGAATGAATCTCGCAACAGCCACACTTAGTGCCTGGCCGTGAGGGGTGTAGCAGGCGAGCGAAGGAGGAACTGATTGAGCAGTAAAAGGCTGATTGCTGAGATTAAGAATGCTCTGGGGCTGAAATTATCTTTGAATGTATATTTGTATAATTAAATCTAATTCCAGTGCTGGGATTTTGAGGAGAATGATAAAGTTACCAAAGTAATAACTGTAATAAAAATAGAGAATATATTTTAAAATATTCCTCTTATTAGTTAGCTCTAATATAGTCCCGCCTCTTATTAGTTAGCTCTAATATAGTACCGCTGAAAGCTAAAATAGTAATAGTAATAGTTAATGATGTTAATGTTAATAATAATAATAATACAATGCAGTGGTGCTACTTACAGTATAACTCTATCCTTATGAAGTCTTGAATTCCCAGATTTTCTAAAAACACTCCTGAGGAAGCAGTAGTTTTAAAGAAAAATGATACATCTGCACTGAGTTCTCCATGGAGTGTGGGGAAATGCAGGTAAGATGTCTCTGTGTTGAACGATGCTGAATTCCAAAATGCTCCTGTTTGTCAATACAAGTTTAAATGATAGATACAATGTTGTCTAATACTGCCAGTATAAATTTTGTAACAATTTAAGCAAAGGAAAGTGCCTAAGTCTACAAAGGATTTTCAGTGGTAAGAGCACCTGAGTACCAGAGTTCCACAGAGGCTTCCTGTTTAGTTGGTAATAATAATAAAAAAAAAAAAAAAAAAAAAAAAAAAGGGGAGGGGATCCCCACAAAAGACTTATTCAACATGAGAAGTTGTCCTCGTTTCAGGGGGTATATAGCTAATTTTCTTCCCAGTAGCTGGTATGGTGCTATGTTTTAGATTTAAGATGAGAATAATGTTGATAACACACTGACGTTGTAGTTGTTGATGAGCAGTGTTATAAACTAAGTTAAGGGCTTTCTAGCTTCTCATACTGTCCTGCCAGCAAGCACGCTGATGATACACAAGAAGCTGGGACGTGACAGAACAAGGACAGCTGACCCAAACTAGCCAACGGGATATTCTGTACCATATGAATACATGTGGAACAATAAAACTGTATGGGTTGGCAGGGAAGGGAGCAGCTACTTCTTGGGAGTCTGACTGGGCATTGGTCAGATACTGGTGAACAATTGCATTGTACATCACTTGCTTTGTATATTCTTATTGTTCTTCCTGTTATTATTGTCATTCTTCTATATTATTACTAATAATACTATAATAATAATAGTAATAACAATAATTTCTCTTCCTTTTCCAACCTAATAAAATGTCTTTTTCTCAACTAACAAATTTCACCTTTTTTTCTGATTCTCTCCCCAATCCCACTGGTGTGGGGAGTGAGTGAATGTTTGTGTGCTGCTTAGCTGCCTGCCAGTTTAAACCACAGCAGAGGTTAAAGCACTGTGCTCCAACAACCAAAACTCAGTTAACAGGAAATGAAATGCCTGGAATCTCAGCTAGATTGTCCAGATAGGGCCTGATGTATCCATTTGGGAAACAGATATAGCAACTTTGAACAAAATACTATACCTTTAATAGTTTGTATAAATTCCAGTACCTGGAAAAGCTATGGAGAAGATCTCCCTGGGTACTACTGAAAGGAATTTAAAGAGCAAGGCGATAATCAGGCATAATCAACATGGGGTCATGAAGGGAAAGCCTTTGATCTCCTTCTACGATAAAGTCACCCATTTGGTTGATAGGGGGACGGTGGTGGATATAATCTTTCTGAATTTTAGTAAGGTCTTTGAATCCATCCCTCACAGTATCTTTCTGGGCAAATTATCCAACTGCGAGGTGAACAAGTACATGCTACACTGAGTGATAAATTGGCTGAATAATCTGGGTGCAGGAGTTGAATGGATCTTTAGCAAGTTTAGTGATGATACTAAACTGTGGGGGTGCTCTTGACTCTGGAGGGACAAGTGGCCTTGCAGAGGGATCTAGATAGACTGCAGAATTGTGCAGTCACCAATGGCATGAAATTCAGCAAACATAAATGCTGCTGTCTGCACAAGGGACAGAGCAATGCCAGTCAGAAGTACACATTCAGAGAAGTTTGGCTAGGAAACCAGTAAAGGTTCTAGGGGTGCTGGTTGACAGTAAGATCAACATGAGCCAGCAGTGTGCCCTGGACAAATGGTGTTTTGGGATGCATTAGCCACAGCATAGCCATCTGGTCAAAAGAGATTTTTCTCCCACTATATTTAAAATTAATGAGGCCTCACCTTAAATATTCTGTGCAGTTCTGGGCTCTAAAATATTAAAAGTATATTGAGGTATGTGAAAACACCAGAGGAAAGCAACAAAGCTGGTAACAGGGCTGGAAGGCATGTCCTACAAGGTGAGGCCATGGACACTTGGGTTACCTAATTCGGAGAAAAAGAGGTTAAGAGGTAACCTCACTGCTTTTTACAGCTTCCTGAGGAGGACAAATAGAGAGGGAGGTGCCATTCTCCTCTCCCTGGTAAATAATGATAGGATGTATAGGAATGGCACAGAGTTGTGTTGTGGGAGGTTCAGGCTGGGTATGAGGAAAAATTTCTTTACCATGAGGGTGGCCAAATGCTGGAACAGGTTTCCTAGCAAGGTTGTTGATGCACCATGCCTCTCGATGTTCAAGAGGCATTTGGATAATGCCCTCAATAATAAGATTTAACTTTTGGTTAGCCCTGGAGTGGTCAGATGATTGGACTAGATGATCTTCGGAGGTCCCTTCCACCTGAACAATTGTAATTGTAATTGTAATTGTAATTGTAATTGTAATTGTAATTCTAATTGTAATTGTAATTCTAATTCTAATTCTAATTCTAATTCTAATTCTAATTCTAATTCTAATTAATTCTAATTCTAATTCTCATTCTGATTCTCATTCTCATTCTAAATTATTACTGTGAGAGTCATTAAGTGTATTTCTCACATAAAGAGGAAAGGAGTTGTCCTATTGTTGCAATCCAGTTGAGTTTTGCCAGATATCACAAAGAAGATAAGATACAGCTCCTACTAATTCCCATGGCAGGAAATAAATATTTAAATTCTGTTAACATATCTTCTTTAATTGACTACAGTTTAGAAATTCACATTAATTCTTACTTACATGATAAATCCCATATAAACTTTACTCAAAACGAAAGGTTACAAGATATTTACCTGGTTTTATATTTCCTTAAGTTAACATTTAATTATAATTTGTTACATTTTATCTTGATTAATAAAAATCTTATGTAAAATCTCTAATAGCATTCTCTTATAATGAGAACATAATCTGCATTTATGCTGTTCAACTAGAAGTACCTTGTTATTACTGCTGAATTCTTACAGGTGTATCTGTATTTCTTTACTAAGCTATATTGATTTTTGAATAAAATGAGGTATTCAATGATTTCTTATGTAACTGAACAAGAATTGTACACATTCTCCTGATAATACTGTAATCTGACTCTAAATCTTATGCTAAACTATGTTTTTTGCTTCAGGCACTCTCTGTTTTTGGAAAAAATATAATAATAAAAATAAAATAAAATAAAATAAAATAAAATAAAATAAAATAAAATAAAATAAAATAAAATAAAATAAAATAAAATAAAATTAAAAGGGGGGTGGTGGTGGTGGGGAGATTTACAAATTTCTCTCTCCTACAAAACCAAACAGAGACCTGTACCACATACCACTGAAGTAAAATCAAAGTCCATTCCCTCATCCCTCCTGACCTTATAGAAGAGTTTTAATCAGAATTCAGATCCCTCACCTAGAAAAGCATCATGGCAGGAGATTTATATATATTCTGGTAATTTCTTGCTTCAACACTTGCCACTTGAGACTACTGCCAGCCATCAAAAGTTAGCATCAGGACAACTTTTACATGGTAGGCCAGAGCTGTGAACAGATGGCTGAGGTTGGGAGAGAAAAACGTGTCTTTGCTCTCTTGTGCTCTTTGATGGGTTCCTTGGTGTTCCTGCAGAAGGAAGCCTATCATTGTGTGCAAAGTGTCATTAGCTGAAGAACGCAACTTAACATCTTGGGATCAATTTTAAAACTGTTCTCAACTGTTCCAGGTCACAGCTTCCACAGAGCCAACTTCACCACAGTTATGACTCAAGTATATAACAATTATTTAGAAAACAATGAGCTGGCTGTTACCAGTAATTCAAACACAATAGGAAGTTTAATACTACTAATTTATACAAAACTGGTAAAACATTGCTAGTAATTAGAAGAGAGAGAACAGCAGCAGCAACAGTGAAGTAATAATACAATTAGCTTCAATGAAGCATTTGAATTATCTTAGTAAATCAGAAAATCAGAATGGAGTCCTTAGGGGAGTACAGTTTCGCTATCTCAAAAGCATTACAAGTATACAGCAAAGTAAAGAATAAATAGACTACTCGAGTGCTCCCCTTTTTTTTTTTTTTTTTTTTTTTTGTATGGGCAGAGGACCTCCTTAGGTCTCTTCCCGTCAGAATTAGCCATGGTTCTGTATCATAATCCTGTGATTTCACAGTTCTGTGACAGACAAGAGATGTAAACAATTCACAGCTGAGTGACAAGAGATGTGAAAAGGAAGCACCCAACAGGTTTTTCTTGTTGTTTTTGTTTTGCCTTTTTTTTTTTTCCCATGTCTAACAAATTTTCATAAGAAAATTAGAAAGCACTGCTGTAGCACACATCTGTTAACAAATCTTCCTAATTACTCTGACAAGTCAGAGGAATGGAATCAAAGACATAAAAATAAATACTTGTTAACCTATATTTATTTATTTATGTGGTCTCCTGACTGAGCCTAAAAGTGCAGATTTTTATTGGTGTTCATTTCCTTTTATTCATTTTTCTGGTGTTAGTTTCCTTTTGTTAGTAGAAACTAAAAATAAATTGGAAAAAAAAAAAAGATGAAAGATGAATATCGCACAATAAATAAAAAAATAACATAATAATATGAAACAATTTTGAAGAAGAAACTCACAGGATAACATTTGATGCAAAGAACTATAAAAACTATACTAACAATGCCAGTCTTCATTATTTATTTTTATCCTCAAAAAAAAAAAAATCTTTACAATTCTACCCTAGTTTGAAATGGAACATCACACTTTGTCTTTTTCTTTTCTAGTTACTAAAAGATTTGGGTAGAATTTTTACAAAGTTATAGCCTAGGCTGTTTAGCAAATTATATTTAAAACTTTTTTTGTAGTCAAAAGCCATCGTTACTTAGCAAAACTCTGTAGCTGTTACTTACGGTCACCATGGCAAAGCAAAGGCCCTAGTCTGTAAGCTGCTTCAGAATTTGGTCTGTCAGTATCTGTAATCACAATTTCTGTTACAGGTAGATGCTCCTTGTGGGAAAGGAACCCAGTATCATTAGTCCTGGAAAGATAACATGAAAGCAACATTTCTGTCACGTGTTTCTGATAAGCATTTCATTATCATTGCTGGCGAAAAAGAAATAATTACATTCCAAAAATATCTTCATAAGTATGTAGGTAACAGAAGCAAGTGTGAATACAAACATATGCTTTGGTATTAATCTTGTGATTATTTGACAGGACTGAAAACAAATTCACGAAATGTGGGCAGGTTTATGGTTGTGCTTGTGAAAGAAGATGAGGACACTCTTTTTGACACAAATGGGTATGAATGAATCTGAGTGCATTAAAAAAAAAGTATTTGCCAATGTCATAAATTTTGTGCTACTTAGGACATACTGTATCTAAAATGGCCTGTCTTTTCATCATTGAATGATGTAAATAAAGAAAAAGTTACATAGAAAAATACAAAATCATGCTGAGTGTACAGGAAAAGAAGCATCTACTTTAAATAAGTATTTTACAGAAAAGGAAAAATACAGCCTAGTGTTCTGAGCACACACCCAATACTTCTAATCTTAGAATTCATTGTTTAAAGTCTTTATTAATTTAGAGTAAGAACTGAACTAGTAAATTTCAGAAAACACCAGTTCTGACCCTATAATTTCTTCATGTGAAATCGTAGAAATATTCAGTCACTTAGGACGATTCTGGAAAATTCATTCAATTCATGTCCATTCAATTAATGTCTAGCTGAATCATCCCTTAAAGCAAGACTAATTCAGAAACAACAGCATGAATTCAGAGAGGCGAGGCCACCTGGAAATCACTCTGCTCAGAGATTAAACACGAGACAAACACCTCAGCCAGCACTGGGTGCCAAGCAAACTTGCAAACATCTCTGGGAACATGGCTAGTCTTTGCAAAACACTCTCTCAGCACTCTGTGCACTAGAGCTGAGAGAATGGGAAGAAATTCCCTCCTCAAGCTCAATGAAATTAGTGTGTGTGTTTGTTTGTTTCCTTTCCCCTTCAATATCATTATCATTTTGCTCCATATACAATTTTTGTTCATCTGTTTTGCAAGACAGTGTACAGACAGCTGCAATTTTTCAAGAAGCATTTTTTATTTTTATTTTTTTCTTAAGTGAGGAATGCAAAACATTTGAAAGTAATATTTATGTTAACTTTTGATGAAGTAAGATATTGCACATTTCTAATTAGAACGTAAAAAAACACCCCAAAAGTTTGCTTCACTAAAACTAAGGTAAAGGAGAACTGAGTAGAAACTAACCTGCCTGCATTTTTGTAGATTTGCAGAAACACATATGTATATAGCATAATAATAATAATTATATAATAATAATAATAAAATATAATAATTATATGTATATATACACATATACATATATATATATATAATTTTTTATTTGAGATTTTTATAAATATTTTGATTACCCAGACAAGGACTTTCAGATCTAAACGTGTGTCCAATTTATGAAATAATTTAGATTTCACTGTGAGTGATATAAAAAAAAAAAAAAAAAAACGTTTTCAAAACCACAATATGCATAACCCTGTTTCTGTGTGCTCAGAAAGCATCTCTAACAAAACTTTTGCCTACTTTTTCTGATCTATCATCAGAATTGAAGCAACTGATTAAAATCAGTGGTAGTCCCTGGGGAGGCAAATGTAACATTAAGAACAACTACCAAAGTAAGTGTAAATACTGGCTCCGGAACATTGGATTTACAGGGATAAGTTACCTCTTAAAGTGAAAATTAAAGTAACAAATGTGGATACATACAGAAAAATAAAACAGGACACATTCGATTTTCAATTTCTATTTTCAATTCACTTATCAACATACACTAATTACCTTGATTTGTACTTATGTTGTCCTTTATCTACTATATTCATAAGTATGTTAACATTGTAAATTAATCTATGTATATGAGTATTTAATAAGTGAGTGAAAATAATGAGCAAGAATATATTGCATATGCTAATAAATATTCAAAAGCCTGTTTCAAATATATATTAGTTTCTTAACACATTTTGTTGTTAGGAATCAAAAATCGCTTGTACTTCTGTGCAGCACAGTAATAGGAAAAAATCTAGTGTTCTGGGTTTTTGTTTAAGACCTTTATTAGAAGGGCACAGCAGATATGACTGTGCATTTTACTGTGGATGCTAATTCTTTTCCCATGCAAACCTACAGAAACTTCTGGAGCTTGTAAATTAATTGTTCTTTGACTAATTCTTCATTGTATTTTCATTTTTGTATTTGCTCATGATAAGAGGATCATTTTCCAAACAAATTCACTAGCTGTTCCTTTAAAAGGAAAGCTAGAGGAGAAAATGCACATTGTATACATGAAGATGTGTAAATAAACAGATGAATACATGAAGATGTACCTTCCTAACATTTTCTATCTGCAGATGTTGATACATTTGTTAATGTGCACATATTAGCTTACTCATTGAATAGGACTTATAAATGTTAGATATGCTTTAAAAGTTTAAAGACATAAAAGTTTATTCAATGGAAAATATTTTATTTAAAAAGTATCAGCCTGCTTTATACTGCCCTAGAATTGCTATTAAGAAAGCTGGAGCTGGTACTCTGATAATCTGAAGTTTAAAGCCAGGTTCAAATCTGACATCATGATAGGGACTTATCTCTGATGTTACTTATTTTAATAGGATCATAAATAACATTAGATGAATTTTAAATACAAGTGGAAGATCTACATTTTAGAAAAACTTCCATTCACTTACAATAGGTAGTATAATGTATAAGTTATGCTGATAACAAGGGTGTCCAATTTTAATAATAATAATAAAAATTTTAAAGGATAAACTTAAATGTAGAGTTAAAAATGATGCTTAAAATTTCCTAGAACTTGTAACACCCCCCCAAAAAAAAAACTTTAAGGTGGTCTTTGATTATTTTTCATATTCTAAAATACATAACTGAGGTTATACTAAAGACAAGAGCAAACATCTTAAAATATAACATTCAATATTTTCTAAAACTAGAAAATCTCTGCATAAAATGGACTCCTCCCCCTATTCCCTGAAATTCAGACTGAAAGAACTAACAATAACACTTAATATATGTAGCAATAATTTTTAAGACCGTGTTCTGTATCTTAAAAAAAAAAAAAAAAAAAAAAAAAAAAAGGTTTCACTATATTAATTTAAAATTACAGCATTTTTGGTGTTCAGAATCTGCTAAGGTTTGTATTTATTTATATTCCAAGACAATATGTTGTGATTAAACAATAATAATAATAAAAATAATCACCATTCATTTCTGTCAGCATTGCAGTTGCAGTAATGCTGGGAGTCAATGCAGTTTCCCTCTATGCCACAAGCACATTTCTGAACAGTAGGCGAGGAACCTCCCCAGTATGTCTGTGTTTCATTGGTCCTTCCAATCCACCAGCTCAATGGCAACCCATCTAAAAGGTAGGTTTGGGAAAATCAGTGCCCAGTCCTGTCTTTGACTCTTCCTATTTTATTTTTTATTTTTATTTTTTTTTAATCCAAACAAGTTTCTAAAATATTAACCATAGATAAATCATCCCTCAAATATAAAAACTTTATACAAAAATTGAAAAAAAAAAAAGTTATCACCTTAATTAGATAAGCAATTATTCATTCTAATACTTCATTATCTGGTATTAAATGACTGTCACTGGTATTTGCTTACAGTACTGGAAAAAGGAACTGATGGTCCCTAGCTCAGCCAGCCATGATATTAGAATCATTTATCTTAAGCAGTCCATTTATAAAATTTATTTTTAAATGGTACACGAAAAAGGAGATATCATCGCCCTAGAAATCAAAGTAGTTTATAATCCCAAGTAAAGATCAATTCCAGATCATGGAAGTACCAGAAATAGAATCAGAAGAGTTACAGAAAAGCTTTGCAGAGATGCATTCATTCCACTGCCAAGAACACTGCATAGTACTACTCGTATCTGTGATGCACATTAAACAGGTGAATAGTACTATGTGTTAATCAGAAATGCCCAAAGACAGACGTTAGTCACGTAAAGCAGATTCAGAAGTTACATATTCAGAGACAGTAGAAATCATGTTAGTGACTAAGCCTCATAAGCAAATTGATGTATCTGGTGAAGATTAGAGAGGTTCCCCATGTGAGTTACATCAAGCAAACATAGTGACAAAAACAAACAAACAAACAAAAAAATATATATATATAAAAACAGACAATGCCTAAAAGGTATGAAGCAGAAAGACAAAAACATCTCAGATGATAAAGAAGAACGCTCAAAGATGCCATGTCTTGAAGTCAGAGCATGAGAAGAAGTCAAGTACAGTTAAATTGTAGAGTTTCCCACAGAAACTTTCTTTTGCTGTTGTTGCAAACTCCAAGAAGCAGTCCCCACAAGCACAAGCAAGCTGGAATTTATCTTACTTTCAACTTTACTTACAACAACCCCTGCTTATTAAATTTACTGTTAGATAAGACCTCTGTTATTTTGACAACCTCTCAACTCGTAAACATATTCACTACATTCATTACCATATAACTCTCAGTCCAGCAGGCCAAAAAAAGAATGCAAACAGTTTCTGGAAAAGTCAAATTTGCATAATGACATCAATGTCCAATATCAGTGTTTGTGTTTGCAAGCCATCAAAAGAGGAAGAAAACCTAGTGACAGGTTATAAATAATTTATCAGACAACGCTTCAAAAATTTCCAACTAGAATTGTAAAAAACAGTACATTTCTGTTGTTTCAACAGGATGCTTTAGCTTTACATTGTAGTTTTGAATAAATATTCCTAGTCTTTGGCTAGGGATATTGAGGTATATTTAAAAGCTGGTCTCAGTTGTTTGCTCTTATGGAAGGGTGAGAAGAGATTATTTACTGAAATACTGCAAATTCATACAGATTAGTCCAGATTGTGATTCTTGTTCTACCTCTAAACATTGCTTAATCAAAATAAAGCTATTAGTAAAAAGGGTTAGAACTTTCTTCATAACAACCATATAAATGTAATAACATGTAACTTTTGTCATGACATTGTTTACAAATGCTATCTAGGCTGATTTAATATAATTTATTCTTAAAAACAGTCAGTTAAGAATTACTAACTGAACTGCATGTCCCCAGAATATTTCATGTGATAATAATCAAAATTTGTATTTGACAGGCACAGATAGCAAAGATTATAGGTCATATTAGTGGAAGGGATTAAACTCAGCAGAAAATTTGTTAATGTACATATTTGCATTTCAAATCCTGATATTTCATTGTGGTCATAATCAATGAGACAGAACAAACTTATTTGCAGTAAAATATTATTTAATTTTGTTTCAATATCAAGTTTGCTTCAGTTGTTAGCTATTTGTGATTACTTTTTGTTTTTGTGTTTTTCAATACCGACTTTAAAATAATTCAAAGATTCATGTATAAAAAAGCAACAAATAAATTCAGAAAGGTGATCCTCAGCAGGAAGATTGCCTTGGTTTTGGCTGGGACAGAGTGAATTCTCTTCATAGGCGGAATACTGTGCTTTGGATTTTTGATTAAAATAGACATGATAAAACAGCAAACTTTTCAGCTGTTGCAGATAATTTCTTGCACAGAACCAAGGGCTTTTCTGCTTCTTGTGCTGCCCTGCCAGTAAGGAGGTTTTGGGTGTACTAGAAGCTGGGAGGACACACCCATGCAAACTGGCCCAGACTGGCCAAAGGAATATTCCACACCATATGATATCATACTCAGTAAAAGCTGGGTTAAAAAGGGGGCAGGGGAGAGGGGAGGGGGGAGGGAAGGGGGGTGAGGTGAAGAACATGATAAGGCATTTGGAATGATAGCATTCATCTTTCCAAGAAACCTTTAATTGTGATGAGCCCTGCTTACTTGGAAGTCACTGAACATCTGCCTGCTGATGGAAAGTAGTGAATGAGTTCTTTGTTTTGTTTTTCTTGCACACATAGCTTTTTGCAATACTTTTTAAACCATTTTTACCTCAACCTATGAATTTTTGCTTTTTTTTTTTTTTTTGAAGTGCAACATCATTATAAAAATTTCTAATGAAACTTCTAAATGTACGAATTTATGGTACTGTGTCACATTGAGACCTTAAATGTTTGTTAGAATTCATAACTACTGAAACAAGCTAAAAATGGCATATTTCACATAAAAGTACGTGACAAATATATTTCAAAGTTTTCAGAAGTCCAGAACTACATTTTCCAGTAACAGTTTTAAAAAAGAAATCACTACAGCAAGAACAAGTAATATTTTCTCTCTTCTCTCTGTATTCAACTGAAATGTAGATTTTGAAGAATAAAATGAAGACAAGAAAGGATCCCTAATTCCTTTCCCCTCCAAACCCCACAGCTCTCTGAGATCCGGGAGATAAATGAGAGAATTCTTTCATGTGGTGACATGACCATAAAATTTTCAAAAGGTGTTAGAGTTCCCAGTTTCTCTCCTTCCATGAAAGCAAGCTGAAAATTTATATTGTCAGAAAGAAAAAAATGTCAAATTTGAGGATTTGGGAAATTCTTACTCTCACAGCATCTGAGACAAAGTCCAGGGTTTATATTTTGTGGTGTTCAGAGATTAAAAACATTTTTCAGTCTAAAAATAATTTAGGATATATTTACAACACAGTACTTCTAGTTAATCAGGATGCATCCAGGTTTTGACTGGTGTTTATGTAGGCACTACCCATTTTGCTTAACAACAGATAGCTTAACTCTTTCTGGGAGCTTACTGAAATCTCTGAGAAAGATAACTCAGCAGTATTCATGCACTTAATTTTGCAGATAGCTCTGCACAACAGTTCTGTGCTAAGCTAGGTATCTAGTCTATGCAGTTTAAAGGTGATTCATTAACCCGAACAGCCACTAATGCTACAACCACTAACATCTGCATTTTATTTTAAAGAAGTGATTTAATTAAGCTTGCCTAAAAAGATGTGCAAAGCTAATACATCCTCAAAAAAGTTATAAAAATGCACCTGTCTGCTTTCAAATAGAAAACATAAACACAAATTCTCTTCAATAGGTGTTGCTCATTCCTCTATCAAAAACACAGTGTCACCTTTTTTAAACAACCTCAATACCAAATCCAAGACTGACAATCTAGCTTTCTTTTACCACAACACTCTCTTGAGATCTCTTTTTTTTTTTTTTTTTTTTTTTTTTTTTTTCTTTCAGAACAGACTAAAGTCTACTCTTCAGAGGACTGGAAAGTTGCATTTGGCACAATCTGTATTAATGTCTAAAAAAGGTAAAAAAGAATGATTTCAGAAAATCTGCAAAACGTTCAAATAACTTTCTCATGGTTATTTATACCTACCATTCAAACCTCCAAATGTTAGATGGCTTAGCAACTGATTGTGCTCCTTTAACTTTCTAGCAAAAGCTGCAAAGCTGTGCAGTCTCAGTGTATCTCTGCTTGTATAAGGTTTTCCCTGCTTCCTTCTCTGACCTGTTATTTTTTTTTCATGATTTACAGCTTGAACACTCCAAGGAAGATGTGAAGTTGAAAAAGATTTTTTTTTTTTAAAACTTACTCTGTGTAACACTTAGTAGCTATAAAATAAATAAATTAATAAATAAAATGAAATACCTAGACAACACAATCTTGAAACCCCCTGCTTGATGTAAGCCAGCCTTTCGAATACCTAACCAAAACTTGAATTTGGAGTCCACAAGTAAAAGGGAAGTTCAATGGAACATATTATTTAGTAGGCTCATCTTTTATGCTGCAGGGTCATTTTGGAACACATATTCTGCTGAGAGTGAATACTAGTATAAGAAAAAATCCATTGATGTCCATGACAGAGATAAGGATGAAGCATATGTAAAGAACGGGTTTAAGTAAAACAAACAAACATACAAACAAAAAAACAAAACAAAGACTTTTGAACTCTGAGCCCTACTTTCCGCTTACTAGAAAACAATTCTAATAAATTAACTTGAAATGCTTCAGAGTTTCTAGTAGACAGCTCTGGCTTAGTTTTTCAAAAATCAGCAAACAATGCATTTGTATGTCCATGTTATACGCAGTACTTAAAAAGGATTTTTATAGTACAGTCTATTAACCTCAGCTGTGAGTCAATGAGTGTTAAGACTTAAGAAGACTACATAACTTATTTTTTTTTCTTGAAGTACATCAGAGGATCTCCATTCATATTTCTGTTTTTTGTTTGGATGTTTGTTTTTGGCATTCATCCACAATTTATCTACTGTTTCTTTTCCTATGATCGATTATATTGGACTGTGGAAATTTAACGTTGTCAGTGTTTTACATAAAGCACCTACTATACAGACAATGACTGTTCAAAAACATTCAGCAATAAACTGCTGATATCTATGCTTTAGTTTGTGACCTTTGAAGGAGATGTATCCTCAGTAATTACCTCAGTAATATTTAAAACCCTTGGAAATCAGACTACCAGAGTAGTAGTGTTTTTCTTGTTCAAATACCTCTTGGTAATTTACAGGATTCTGAGTACTAGCTTTATGAAGTTGTTCATACCCCTGTGTAGCAAAATGCCATAACCTTGATAGAAATAAATACCTTTACTAGAGACAGTGAAATAAAACACAGTATGCACCATAATAAGATTTGTCTGCTTTACTTACCTGTCTTATCTAAAAGCCTTGATTTTTTGCAGTGGTAAGCAAGCTCCTGTTCACAGTGTTCTGCATGGTTAATTGCAGCTTGAAGCTGGTCTAGGCTGGCAGAGTACTTGAAAAACACAGTGTGTGGGTTCTCTCGATTAGCACTTTTGACTCTGGTTAAGTTGGTGTTGTTGTGCTGTATAATTGTCCATGTTGCATCTTTCAAAACACATGTGAAAAATAATAAAGAATCTGAAGTAGTTGCATAAGTTGGTAATGGAAAGAGAAGTATGATCAAATACACCAAACTTGAAAGAGATTTCTCTGATTACAAAAAAAAAAAAAAAAAAAAAAAATGCTTTTGAGCATATGAAACAGAGACATGAATCATGCAGCAAAAATGAAACCAATTAATCATTGTTTCTATTTATAAGTAGATTACCACACCATGACTGTAACTGGCATTCAGCTTGTTATGTTTATTGAGGAAGAAAACAATAAATGAAGACACAAAAATTTTTCTCTTTTCTAAGGAAGGAAGGAAGGAAGGGAGAAAGGAAGGAAGGAAGGAAGGAAGAACAGTTACTATTGCTATTTTTTTTTCTAGGCTTAAATTGTTTATGAAATAACACTAAATTCCATCCTACATTATACCAATATTAAATTTGACATTAAAATTGAAATTAATTTATTCCACTTGAAATAAATGACATGCTATCTTGCTGTTACACAGAGAAGCAGAAAAAGCTTGCAGATACTGTATTTACTATAAAACTCGGGTCATATGCAAGTGTTTATAACCATCTAAAATCAAATGTTAATCTTTATTTGCAATATTATTCAAAATCTGTATTTAGTCAAGAATTAAGAAACCCATATGAAAGATTTCATAGTTCAATAGAGAGACGCTTCAAAATACCCAAGGTAATATTGATTTTTGGCACCCTTCAAGTTACGCCTGCTTGACTCAGTACTGTAACATCATGAAGTAGTAGTTCAGAACTGAGAGCTGCATTTTCCTGAAAAACACAGAGCTCAGATACTGCTGGGTAAGGCAGCTCTCTACTTCATGGCATTGTGTAGAAAGGTTTTAAGATTCATTTAAAGTGGGGACATACAAAATATTAAATATACATATATATATTTATTCTAGAAGCAATTCAACTGTTTCTATGAGTTTTTGTTTGTTTGTTTTTCATGAACTAGTAGCAAATATTCAATACCCCAGATATTACTTAATATACATGTATATCTTCTAGTGTGATGCTCTTGTAATAAAAGAGCAGAAAATACTTGCATATAAATATAATTCAAATGTTTGAATGATAAATAATATATTGTACACTTATAAAAGGTATGTGTTAAGATATGCAGTCTGCTGTGAAATCAACTTTCTCTAACTTGCAGCTATCCTACTTCACTGAGCAACCAAGCAGTTTAATAGCTTTTCAATTACATTGATACGTCACTGATAGTCTTGCATTAGAAGTCTTCTTTTAACTTTCTACAATAATTGTTGAAAGAATTTTAATTGTAAAAACTTACCACTATGCAAAACCAAACAACAAGAACTAAAACTAACATCACAATTATATGAAGGTTTTACCTTAAAAGCTACTGGAGGCCATATGCTAACTACTATAACCATCAACAAACGGTTATGGGACTGGTGCCATGTCAAAGGATTTGGCTACTTAGACCGTGGGATTTGCTTTGAGAAACCTGGTATACTGAGGTCAGATGGGGTCCATCTATTGGATGAGGGAAAGAACAACTTCTGCTCCAGGCTTTCCAAGCTTATGAATAAAACTTTAAATTAAATCCACCAGGAGAGAGGAATATCAATCCATCCATTTCTTACCAATTTTAAGTCAACGTCAGCAATGGCTGTCCATAGATAGGGAAAAAGTTTAATCAGGAGCTCAACTTAAATGCCCCTACAGAAATACCCATAGCATGGTAATAAGCAAGGGGAACTGGAATTTTTAGCTCACTCTCAGGGCCATGAGAGTAAGTTCCAGCACTTGGAGGTTAGTAAGGAAATGCCTAGAAGGAACCATTATGGAGAAATCCCCCAAACACTTTCTAGGAACACTGTTTCCTAGGTGAGGTGCCCCTGCTGAGGTGCCTGCTGCTTCTTAGGTGAGGTGCCCCTGCTGAGTGAGGTGCCTCTCTTAAGTACTTGTACACAAATAGACACGTTATGGGGAATAAACAAGAGCACTTATGCCTGCAGGCCTCTGATCTTATCGGCCTTATGGAGACATAGTGGGATGACTGGAGTGTTGGAATGGAAGGATACAGTGTTTTTTTGGAAAGATGTTCAGGGGAGACAAGGAGGGGTTTTTGCTCTCTATGTCAGTGACCAGCTGGAGTGCACGGAACTCTGCCTGGGGATGCTTTGACTTCAGAAGAGCAGACTTTGACCTCTTCAAGGATCTGCTTGGTGGAGTACCACGGGATACAGCCCTGGAAGGAAGAGGGGCCCAGAGACATTGTCTGAGCAGCCAGGGATAAAGTTAGTAAACCTAACACCCACGTAGAATTGCATCTGTCCAACGACATCGACAACAACAAGAAGGGATTCACAATAGCACAGGAATGCATTGGTCACTCAGCCTCACTTATAGTTTGCATACAAGGAATATCAGACACTCTCCTTGTTTGTACAGGGAAAAAATATCAGACACTTTTCTTGTGTGTACAGAGATTGCTCCCTCAATTTCTTTGCAATATAAGATAACTCAAATATGGGTGGCTGATAAAGACTAACATGTTACTGCTGTTTTGTACTCTGCACAAATCTGCGTACCTATGAAAAGAGAAATATTGAGCTTCTGCTGTATGAAGAGACACACTGAGTTTGTGCCTGTGAGCATCTAACCCCCATGACTGAAATTCATGTCAAGGTAGGGGTTTGCAAACTCTCAGGTAAAGCCAGGTTGGGGCAGTCAAATCAAATTTAGACTCCTCTTTGTGACATTTTTGTAACTTAATGACCAATGTATTTTAAGAAGGCATGAGAAATATATATGTGTATATATATATATATATATATATGTATATATATATATATATATATATATAAGTATGGTAGTAATAACGTTATCATCAATAGATTCAATTGTTATCATCAATATTGTTATCATCAATGGCTTCAGTTATAGAAAATTGCTAACATTCTAATATTAGTATGAATATTAGAATGCTAGTTAATATTTCTAACTATTTCACAGGGTTGTACTTTATTTAATACCCTACAGACCACACGTGGTCGACACTGAAAAATACCTATAGTAAGCAAAGAACTGGTGGTCTCTTAAAGGACAAGAATTCATCAGAGAACCTTGAGGAAACATCAAAGTGAGACACCTGTTCAAAAATACTATACAAAAAGGAGTCTACTTAAACAAATATTTTTGTCCTTACTTATCTAATTTTGGCCACATTACATAATATTATTAAACATGTGCTCATGGTATGAAAAAGCAGATTTCTGGAAGGATAGCAAACATTTATTTTTGTACATGCACATGAACAAAAACATATTTAAAGGCTATGCTGAATATAAAAATTAAGAGACAAACTGATCACCTATCACACTCACACACATTTTCAAATCCCTAAATTTTAAAAGAAAAATAAAAGCATATCACTGAAAAGTTTGGTCATCTTAACAAGCACTGTGGGCTGTTGGCTTTTCATTCTGAAATTGACCTCCAAAAATAAAAGTGGGGAAAGGTTCCTACCAGCTGCCCAAATATAGAGCTACATGAATGTTCAGACAATGCTGCAAGAAATGTGGTCATATGCTTTCCCTGCCTCTGCTGGGAAAAGAGGATATGAGTTATGAGAAAACTGGGAAAGGAACAAACACTGAAGATTCATTCTGTCAGACTGCATCCTGAGATGAAGAACTAATCAATGAGGTTTACTTAATGTGGTGAATAAGAAATGACTGAGGAAAACTGTAACAGCTGTTCATGGACGCACAAGAGTAAATCAGATGCTACAGACACACCTGACACACATTTAAAAAAAAAAAAAAAAAGTGTCTTCTTTCTGCCAGGATTATTTGGTTTTGTTTAGTCTCATAGGACACAAGGATATTTCCTTTTAAGGGTCTGTGCCAATTTGAAGTTTGTTTTCTGTGTGCTAACACAGCCTACTGCATAAGTCAAAGTCAGAAGCTGAGATGGTAAAACAAGTTAAATTATACAGATTGATGAAAACTATAAGAATTTCTATTATTTCAATATGTATAAATCTAAAGAATATGTATGATCAAAAGAATTTTATGTTGCTGTGAAATTCAACTAATGCTATTGGCAGACAGAGTCCTGTCAGTCTCTGGAGAAATACATGTGACCGTGATTATTTGATTAAACTACGTATAAATACGTAGTTTACAAAAATTGTTTAAAAACCCACATCACAAGATTATGATAAGGTTTATAAGTAAAATTTCAGCACTTAGGACATAACTAAGCCAAATTCAATCATAGCTTATTCAAGTAATCTTTTATACAGTTAAAAATGTAAAAATGAATTGTCACAAAGTATATCTTTTCTTACAAAATAATTAAGTGATTTCATCCTTTTTACTGGAAAGAAAATCAAATAAGAAGAAACTAAAGAAAAAATAAAACTACAAATAAAGCAATACTAATTTTCAAAAATGCATTTAAATGTAGTTTAATTGGAAGGACACACGTTGATAGGCATGCATAGACAACTTCAACTGGTTTGTTAAAAGTCTGACTGACAACAAACTCTGACATCTAAAACTTCTAGTGATGTAAATGGTCACATATTAAGAACTGGGTGTAGAAAAAGAGGTTGTGTGCTTGAAATTGAGGCTGTGAGAATCTAACTGGTTGAATTTTCATTCTCCAAAACATCTACTAATTGTAAATGAATCTTAACGTCTGTATTCCTTACAGCAAACAAAGGCCAGTTCTGAATTATGTTTTTTTTCAGAAGCCTTCAGGGAAAAGTCAGTAGTTTTCTCATAAAACATAACGTGTGCCTAATTCATTTAAATGTCCTCATAGAGGCTGTAACCGCAGTGAAAAAAAAACTGCTCCCAAAAAATGAACTAGCATGACATTCTCTCCATACGGAACACATGTCCCAGTTATGCAAAGCACAACAAGAACCCAGTGTTAGATTTACAGCATAAATCCAGTTATTATTTTAATTTCTATGCGTAATTCTTTGCCTGGTATTCTGACCCAAGGAGCCACCTTCATTTTGTTGTGCATCTATATGTTAAAATTGTGAGCTACAGAGGCTTCTTATTTAATAAACTCTGCTTCAATATAATGAGCATGTACACAGACCCAACAGTGAGTTAACACAGTTTATCACCTCACCTGTCATATTACAGTATACAAGAAACGGTCCCAAGGGGCCACTTCCATCTGAATCGATATTGTAAAAGCCTGAAGTGTTCCTCTGTGCTTATAGGCTTCACATGATTGTTCGTAGATAGCTGTAAAAGAACATCATAAATGCAATAGCATCATGTTATATTTTATTTTGTGAATAAAAATAAAAATGTTTGGGGCCTTTGTATGGGGAAAAGAAGTTGTGTATGTTCAAAGCTAAAGAATACAGAAGAAATCACATAATCAAAGTTTTACTTTCATTTGAATTTGTGAAGCACATTTAATTATATATACTGGGACAAGGAACATTTTCAGGTATTTTCTTCTGTATTTCAGGCTGGAAACTTCAGGAAGGAAACAGTGAAATATAGATTAAAAAAAAAAAAAAAGTTTTTTAGAAACAGTCATCTAATGTGAAAGCTAAGAGTATTATTTAGACCCTGGGTATCAGATTTTGAGAAGCCAAGCTTTAACAGTCTCAGTTAAATCTGATTTATTTTTTATTTACGTGTCTTTACATACAGCAAAAAGTTAGCAGTGTTCCTAGATATTCTAATTGTTTCCTAGTATTTATTGGCTTTCATGGTTCATGTTTTCTTCTCTTTTTCTTTACACAGTAATGTCATGGTAAATGCATTATCTGAGACTTCAGTAAAAGAACAAAATAAGCAGAGACAAAATAACAGCTTCTCAGTCCCATGTCATGTGTATTTTATATCAGTCAACTCCTGAAGAAAAGTCTGTGACAACTTCTTTATGATCAAAAACCTGGAGAATGAACTACTGACTTCAAATCTGTTGTTACACATGTAACCAATGATAATTCCACAGCTAGACCACATTAGCCAACCTATCCGTAGCAATCAAGCAGTCATAATATTTGGGTGATTCTTTTCTGGACTGTCTGCTATAACAAAAACAAGACTTGAAAATATTCTATCAAAAAGAAAGAGTCTTTACATTCAGGAAAAAAAAAAAATAATTAATTACAAGGTTTAGATAATTTTTTTAGATAATAACTAAAAAAAAAAAAAGTAAAAAAAAAATTGGTGTAGTAATCCAAAAGAGGTGCTGTTTTTAAAAAGAGGCTATTTTTTGGAAGAACGGGATCTATGGTGGTTTTTATTTATTATTTGTGTGTTTGCTTTTTGCTTACGGTTAGTGATATTAGTGACACCTCCCTTAGAATGACAATTAATTTAGATTGCTAACTCAGAGAAATATTCAGAATCCACAAATACATGTCATTTTCAAACAGAAATTTATATTGTTTTTACAGTCAATATTATTATTTAAATATAAACATCACAAAAGAAAAATAATTATTTCGTGATTTTTTAAATGAATGTCATAGTTTGTATACAAATATTTCCAAATCAGTAATTTCTAGGCTTATAACAAAAATATTGTTTCTTTAAGAATTAAAGGAGAGTTATTTCTTTTGAAATTACCCAGAAGTGTGATAACATGGCCAAAAAATCCCCAAGGGTTCATAGGGCTTAATAATGTTTTGAAATCATTAAAATATTAAATATTTTGGCACTTAAAATGTATTATTAACATCAGCAGAATCAAGTACTAACGGTCTTCTATATTATCTATAGACATAAATACAGTATGTTATTCATCACAAACAAACATCCAGAAGGCTTTTATTTGTTCTTTTTTTGTTTGTTTGTTTGTTGTTTGTTTTGACATTGAATAAGAACTCAATAATGCTTATCAGATTATTAGATTTTCCACAGAGTCCAAATAATTAGGAAACAGTGGTCTCCATCTGTTCTGATAGACATCGTCAGTTGATTCAATATATGATTTTTCAAATTATAATAAACCAAACACATTCATCTTCAGTTTAGGCTTCTCACAGGTACAGGTTATGCACTGTGGTATTCAAAAGCATGTGTACTATTTGAAAAGTCATCACAGTTGTTCAGTCTATACAAGCAAGATTTAATAGGTGACCTTTTTATTTGTTTATTTGTTTTGTTATGCCAGTTTTGTTATGCCAGTTTTGTTGAATTCACCCTGCTGGAATTTCACCTAACCTGCTCACTGATTCAACAAACTATAAAAATACGTGTTCATGTATGTGATGACATTTACACAAGAGTGTAGTCCTACTGTCTTAATATATATATTTATATATTCTTGTCATAAACACAATTATGAATGATTTTCTGATTCATTTGGTGGAACTATGGACAAAAGATATTACCAACCATCTCATGTAACCTATTAAAAACGTGAAAAAGACACAAATAAACAATGAGTTTATTCTGTTAACAGATTTTGAATTCTCAAGGCCTTTGTTTGAACCAGCTCCTGAATATTTACATGGCAGAAAAATCTAATGTAAATGATTAATACAAATGTCACACTTCCAGGAGGAAAGAAAAGGAGGGGAAGAATGAATCTATGACAAATAAAAGCAGTTAGAAAACATCTTATACTTACGATAATGACAAGTAGCTCCCATGTAACCAGTATTGGTACAGTTACAGTAGAAGCTGTTCCAGGACTGTGAACATTCCCCACCATGTTCACAGTAATTAGGCAAGCATCTAAAATGAGAAACAAAGAGCATTCTCACTCTCTTTTCCCTTCTCTTACTTGGCACTTATATTTATTAGTAGAAGCAAAATCATGAAAAAGAAATATAACAATGTATATTAAGATACTCTTCAGTCTTTTTGAAGAAGATATCTTTAACCCTACTAGAAAAATAAGATATTTTCTCTTCAGCTTTCCCCCTGTTCTTAGTACCTATCAGAAAGATACTAATTATGCAATAAACTTGTGAAAATATAACTAATTAAAATATAAGATGCATAGTCATCACTTTTTGCCCATCAACTATCTTCAATGCAATATAGATTGATAAATGAATGAAATATTAACATGCTGATAGACCACTGGAAAATTAAAATAAACAAGAGCAAATATTTGAACCAGAATGTGAATATATTTTTAATGAAGAAATAATATTAATAAAATCTTCATATGACAATTATGTTATTTTTTATTTATTTATTTATTTGCATTGTCTGCTTCTTGCCATGGATACAAACTATAGAAAAATCTATTTTTTCGGAATAACAACTAATTGCTACAAATGTCATTACTGTTGTATATTTATTATTTATTTATTCTAAGAGAAAAAATTCCCAGGGCCACTCTTTTTTATATACACATATATAGCTATTTCTTTATAGACTCATGGAATGCTTTGGATTGGAACAGACCTTAAAGATAATCTAATTCCCCCCTGCCCCCACCATGAGAAGGGGCACCTCTCACTATAGAAGGTTGCTCAAAACCCCATCCAACCTCGCCTTAAATACTTCCAGGGGCGGGGCACCCACAACTTCTCTGGGCAACCTGTTCCAGTGCCTCATCACCACCACAGTAACAAATTTCTTCCTAATATCTAATCTAAATCTACGCTCTTTTAGTGTAAAACCATTACTCCCTGTCTTAACACTACACCCCCTGCTATTCTGGTGTGCGTTTGTTTGTTTGTTTATACAACACCCTGCTGCCAAGACACCAAAAGCAGTAACTCCTGATAGGAAATCATGTTTCTGTGCAAGGGTGGATGTAATTATAACAGATTCATCTGATACTCCCTCTTCAGAGATTAAATGTGCTAACTTTGTAAGGCATTTAGAATGACATTTTGGCCTATTAATTTAAAGTTATCTTATCATTTGTTTATGCATAATTAGTAGTTATTAAACCAATATATACAAAGGACCTGAGAGAAAGGATATTAAACAGAAATATATTAAGAGAATTATTTGCATGCCCAAGAGGAATATGAACAATGAAGCAATATAAAGATATTAGACAATGAAAAGGCTAAATGAAGAAGGCATGTGAGAGTCATCATATTAGAAACATACGAGAAGGAATTAGAAAGTTTCTGGAACTAAGGAAAAAAAATAAATACAGAAAAGGTTGGGAGTTTTTGCTTGTTTAAAAATAACAGGATAATATATGAAAATGAATAATTAATCATCTGTCAATAAAGACTAAACGTAAAGAACACTGTATGCTGAATGTTTATACATGAAAGATACAGAATGTAGTCAATATAGTTATTTTCAGTTTATCATTACATCTAATTTCAGATCACTATTTAAGCAGTAATTTTCATTTGTATTCATGCACTTTATATGTGTAAAACATTCACATTTGTTGGTCCACTTTTTCTGCTATAAAAGCTATCAGTAACTCCAGTATTTGGGCGGTGTTTCAATATTTTGACTTGAAAATGTAAAGATTCTTATAATGAGTCAAGGATAAATAAGCTGTTTGCTTGCCTTCAGCTCTGGGGAAAGTTTCTGCCATTTGGAGCGTACTGGCAAAAACACTGAGTACATGAAAAACTAAAGACATGCAGAAATCATTATAGTGAGAGAATATTGTCTCAAAATTATAGGGTGCAAAAAAATGATAAGGCTATTGAAAACTGTTAATATGTGCAAGAAATTTTAAAGGTGACAGACGAGAAGGAGAATACATGTTATCAGCTGGGTTTATGGTGAGATGTAGAAATAGTTTGGTAAAGAGAAACATGAATTTTGTTCCAGATAATGAGCTACAGACAGCAAAGGCAATGGGACTTGTGAAGAAACTGGAAAGAAACACTTTCTCCCCAGGCAGGCTAGTACAAGACCAGGAATACTTCTAAAAAATGGTTTATTTTGAAATAATAGATGATGTACATAACAAAATTGATGAAAATAAATTGATTTAACTTCTACTTTGCTAACGTAGGAAGGCATATGATAATCATTGTGAGATTTGAAATTCAAAAATAAAAGGATTAATATTGTGTCAGAAAGCTAATGAAAATGCTGTGGAAAAGAGTTTGGGAAGTTTAAGTGGTATAAACAAGCCCAAACAACAGCAACAAGAAAATATTGCTATGTTTTTGACACACACACACAAAAACAAACAAAAACAAAGAAATAAACAAACAAAACCCAACTATCTTATAAGAAAGGCTATATATATGTCTAAAACCATTGGTGCAGTATTTAAAAGCAACAAAAAGTTAAAAGGGTAGGCTAAAATTCTAAATAAACTTGCACTACTGTAGTGGTTTTACTCAGCTAGGCAGCCTAAGTCCATCACACTTTCTCACTCCCCTTCCTCAAAGGGAAAATATGAAGGAAAGTGGTCAAGTGTTGAGATAAGAATAGATCACTCAACAGTTATCATCATGGGAAGAAAAAAAAAAAAAAAAAAAGCAAAACAGAGCATTGGGGGATTAATAAAATTATTACCTATTACTTACAAGCTAGAGCAGTGAGAAACTCAAACAAACTACAAATACCTCCCCGCCCCATCCACCCTCTTCTACCTCCTTCCACCAAGTGTCACAGGGGAATGGGGGCTGTGGTCAGTCCTTAACACTTCATCTCTGATGTTCTTCACAGTCATTCTATGTCCCTACTCCAGCATGAAGTCCCTCCCACGGGATGCCACCCTTCCTGAACTGAGCCTGAGGGGACTTCTCACAGGCAGCAGCTCTTCAAAAACTTCTCTAAATATGGGTCCGTACCACGGGGCCCATCCGTCAGGAGTAAACTGCTCCAGCATGGGTCCCTCACGAGCAGCAGCTCCCCCCAGAACCCCTGCTCCTGCATGGGCTCCTCTCCACGGGCTGCAGCTCTGGCCTGGGGCCTGCTCCTGCAGGGGCTCTCCATGGGCCGCAGACTCCTCCAGGCCACATCCACAGGCTCCACCGGGGGCTCCTCCACGGGCTGCAGCATGGAGATCTGCTCCACGTGGGACCCATGGGCTGCAGGGGGACAGCCTGCCCCACCATGGGTCTCTCCACAGGCTGCAGGGGAACTTCTGCTCAAGCACTTGGAGAACCTCCTGCACCCTCTGCTCATACTTTCTTGTCTGCTGGGTTGTTTCTCACTCCTCACTCTCTCAGCTGCTGTTGGTCAGCATTTTTTCCCTTTCTTAAATTTGCTCTCACAGAGGCACAACCAACATCGCTTATTGGACAGTGGTGGGTCCCTTTGGAGCCAGCTGAAACTGGCCCTTATCTAACATGGGGTAGCTTCTGGACTCTTCTTACACAGGCCACCCCTGCAGCCCCTCACTACCAAAACCTTGCCTTGTAAACACAATACAACTGCTCAGTGCAAATGCCATGCCATCTGGAACACTGTAAATAATTCTGTATTTCTGTGTGCTAGGATCCACTAACTTTATACATATACATCACAACCTTTTTCTTTTTCTTTTTCTTTTTTTTTTTTTAAAACCAACATATGGTACATGCTTTACTATGTACCAGAATATGTAAAGCATACCACCTTCTCTGAATTTGTTTGGTAAGATGTCTCCGTATTTATGGAGGAAGTGATTGTTCACAAATCACAGCTCTGAGTTTAGCATTTTGAGTGCTCCTTAGTTATATACATACAGATTCACATATCTATGTTAAAAAGAGAGAGTAGTCAGTACCAATTATACTATCAGTCGATTTCTTGATATTTTCTATTCCAAATCTTGTTTAGATCTACATTTAAGTGTTCAACTAAAGAATATCCATTGCATTCTTTAAACCTGACTCTGCTCCTCATTCTTACTACTAACAACAACAACAAACAACAAAACTCCACATAATGAAAGCGAAGTAGGAAGTTCAATTCCAGAGTGTTATAATACAGCAATATGGTGCTTTAGAAGCTAGAAGAAAGTGGGAAGTGTTACAAAGGCTATTAGAAAGGAGAAGGAGAGGGTGAAATAAGTGAAAAATGAGAAAATTAATCAAAAGACTGTAGGGTAAGGGAAAGTTGAGAAGAAACATATGCTATATTCCAAATAGAAGTCTCTAACAGGTTATATGTACTTATCCTCTGCTTCCTCCACACTGAACTCCAGCAAATTCCTTCCACTTGTTCTATTTCGGAGAAGGTGTGTAGACTTTCCTGCTTCCAAAGGGAGCCATTTCAACTGGTCATTCTTAAAAAAAATACCCTCTCACACTAGTTACAATTAGTTCTGACCTGAGCATAAAATAAAGATTGCTCGCTCATTGTGAGGATGTTTCCACTATGTTTCTGCATGGGTAGAATATAGGAAGAGCAATAATTTGTAAAGAACATAGGATTTCAAATGAAGAATGGGATTTCAAATGTCACAGAAAGAGATTTGTGTCTACCGTGTTACAAAACAAAAATTTAAAATATTAAAAATTAGCCAGAAACATCAAATACTTTTAACCTCAGATATTGTAAAGTTATTTGCAGTGCAGCAAAACATTCTGTTTGCTTTTCTATGTATACTTAAATTCTTCTATACTTTTGAATGTTTGTGAAAGAAGCATGCAATTTTGTAAGCATTTTGTTCCTGGTCACGAGGTCAGTATTTGAAACAATAACAAAAAAATCAAATATGTAAATAAATATATATATAATTTTCTTACCTGTCTATAATGCCACATAAATCTATCTGAAGGTCGCTGAAGTTGCCAAAATATTTTGCTGAACTGAGTTCATATCCACTGCTTTGTTGCCAATAGAAATGAGTTGCATACATCCTTGAAAGCCACCAAATGAGCTTTTACATTCAGAATTGTTTTCACTGTTTGGGCAGCCTGAAAGAAGCATAAATCCTGGAGCTGAAAAAAATACTTTAATGAAAATATTATATATATAGCAGAATTTGGTATTTTTCAGGTGTAGCAAATTTTCTGGCCAGGTTTATCCAGAAACACTTCTGATTTGTCATGTCTGTGCAAGAGTAAAGAAATATGGCTGTTCAATCTTACTTTTAATAATATGTGCAAGTCATTGCTACAGGGTACAGGATAACCCAAACAGCAGTTCCAAAACAATTAAGGGAATCAAGATGTGAACAGGTTCACCAAATGATCTTAGTCACAAAATGTTGGGTTAAAATACAGGCTGACTGTGATCTGGACAAGTTTCGAGTCATAACTGAAGTCAGAGAAAATGAGCTACGAAGTACAAGGGTTTTTCTTTATCAAACTATCCAGAATATTTCTGAAAAATGAAGACAATTTCTAGATGTTTGTAATCCATGAACCAACTGGGAAAGATGCTTTATTGAAAACTGCTGCTCCTAGACAAGTTAAAAAATGAAGATGTGAACATCAAGGCTAGTCTTTGTTGCATCAAACATGAGACTGTGGAGTTTAAGATTCAGAGACAAGAGAGTGAGAAAACAAACAAACAAACACAGAAGTACAGCTATGGATTTCAGAAGAGACCATGTTGGTTTGTTCAGGGACATGTTTTGAGGATCAAATGACAAGGGCCTAGGGCCTCAGGAATTGAAGAATTGCCTGAGACCGTTTTTCTTCAGTCTTGACTGGTAAAGACTAAACCTCAGACTTCCCTTGTCCCAGCAAAGTATGAGGTAGAGAAGTAGTAGCCACAGAAGAGGAAAAAAAAGAGTTTAAGAAGTATCTGAGAGCACTGGAAGAGCTAGCCAATATCATCGCAACATCCAATGTTGTCACTGTTAAATTATTATCATTTTAATCCTTAAAATATTTTGGTAGTTAGGTGGGCTTCTTGATGACTGGAAAAGGCAGATGTTACACTCCCCTTCAAGAAGGCCAAGAAGTAGGGCCCAGAGAGCCAGGGACTAGTCAGCCTTTCCTCACTACCTGGGAAGTTCATGGAGCAAATCCTCTTATACACTATGTGGCGTACAAAAAGGTAATTAGGGACAGCTGACGTGGATTATACCTTGACTTTAGCAAAACCATTGGCAGTTTTCTGCAGTTTCCATATCATTGGATTGATGAGATGTCAGTGGGATAAGTGGACAATCAATGATGAAAGGCTAGCTGATGTTCAGTGGTCTTTCAGGGATCAGTCCTGGGAACTATGCTGTTTAACGTCTTCACTAACATTAGGGAAGACAGGACAGAGTGCACTCTCAGAATGCTTGTGACTGATACTAAGTTGGGGGAAAGGGTCAATATGCTGGAGGGCAAGGCTGCAACTGGGCAGGCAGGAGAAAAGGGGTGACAGGAATACCATGAAGTTTAGCAAGAACAAGTACAAGGTGTTTCTTCTGGGATAAAATAAGCCCATGCAACAGTGCAGGCTACTGCCTAGGAGGCAGATCCACAGAGAAAGTCTTGGTGTCCTGATGGACAACAGATGCACCAAGAGACATGAATGTGCATTTATGGCACAGAAGGGTAATGGAATTAACAAAAGTAGTGCCAGCAAGTCTAGACAAGTGGTCTTTCCCTGTCTTTGGTGACTGTGAGACCACATCTGGAGTGCCATGTCCAGTTCTGGACTTCCCAATAAACAAAATACATTGACATCCTTGTGTGAGGTCACAAGTATGGTCAAGGGAGCTGAATGGACAGGATGTATTTTAAGATGCTGAGAGAGCTGGGTCTGACCAGTCTTAAGGAGGAAAGGTAAAGATATCTGAGAAGGAGATGCAGGGAAGGAGACAGCCTCTTTCCGGAAGTCTACAGTGATTAGAGGAGAGGTAAAAGACAACAAACAGAAATGGCAAATTCAAATCACATATCAGCAAAAATAAATTTATACTTTTTAACCATGAAGGTGTTCAATACAGGAACAAGTTAGGGAGATTTCCATCTTTGGAGGTGTATAATCTGTACATCCTGATCTAATCAGATTGGTTTTGAGCAGGAGACTGGACTAGGCAACCTCTGGAATTCCTGTCTATGATTGACATTCTGAAAGTATGTAATACAGTAATTTGTATATTATTTTACTGATAATGATCCTGAAATGCAATTTACTTATTACCAGCTAAATAAACAGTATTAATAAAAGCTGATTTGGTTTAAACCATATCAATTGAGAAGTTTTTCCCTATGACAGCTGAACACTGTATGACAAAATATGCCTGAATATTTTTATCTTTGTCTGTCTTCCAAAGGTCAATATTTATTCTGGAGCAAGGGCCGTATTTGATCTTAATCAAACAATACTACTTTTTGTTTTACAATATTCAGAAAGTTTCTTGTTCCATGATGTTAGGAAGCAGAGACTGTTAAGATACTTTTCTGTGTCACAGAGCAAATGGGTATTTTCTGAAGTCCTGCAAAGAATGTGCATAGATTTATTTTTCCAGGAAGCAAAATGATAATGGAAACTGGTATATATATTCAAAGGAATATGCAAAAACAAAAATAAAATTGATATATTTTTAAGAAGTATATAATAGAAAATGAACTAAATGACATAAAATAAGTAAATAAATTCTCAGTGTCTTTTTCGCTGGTGAGGTACCAAACTGTTCAAAACTGTTATTACCTTTCTAAAGGAAAATGTATATTAACTACTTTGCATATTGCTGTAAGAATAACAAATCTGTGGATTTGCTGAAATCTAAACAGGAACAGCACAACCTTACAGTATCACAAACATTTTGATAAATCAATTAGAGGTCTTAAACAAATTCTCTATAGCATTATATAATAAAATGTTAAAAACAAACAAACAAACAAAAAAATCTGTCATTTGTGGTAAAAAAAAAAAAAAAAACCGACATTCATTTGAGAGTGAAAGACTTCCAGGGGAGTCCATACCAAAAAATAAAATAAAATAAAATAAAATAAAATAAAATAAAATAAATAAAATAAAATAAATATTTAAAAAGGTGAATGCAGAAAAAGTTTACATCTCTAACTTCTCTGTTCAACAAGATTTTGCCTCAGATTTTTCTTATTATCTGTCTTTTTAAAATGTTTTCTTCTAGTTCTGTTAGAGAAAAGTCAGCGCATAATGACTATTACTGAAAGTGAGATTCCTTATTATTATGGGCCAAAGATTAATAACAGAAGGAAATAGTTTAATAATTAAATTTACTCCATGTGCTTATTGCAAATTTAAATAATATCTTTTTTCCTTATAGTTGCAAAGTCGTTATTCCACGAACTGAGAGCTGTCGTATATTCTTGACTAGGAGTTATGCTGACATAATTCTAAATTACCTTCATGTTTATCACACATTTCCTCAGCTAAACTTCTGCATTTTTTTTGCGTATTCTGTATTCTTTATAACAAGTAAAATGACCATTTTGTCCCCAGGGCATCTCTTCTGGAAGACTCTTATTCATATTTAAACAACCAGCATACAGAAAAATGGTAAATATTTTTATAAACTTGGAAATGCACTGTATGCATTTTGATGGTAGAATATGGCAATGTTCCCTGCAACGTTCACTGGTGTATTCAGAAATGTGGGAACCTGGACCTATGTAGAAATAAAAATCTACAAAATATTTTCTTGCTATTCAACGTCCATATTCTGTATCTTTCTCTGATTATCAACCAGTTCAGGACGTATCTTTACTAGAGAAGGCTAGATACCAGACCTGAAAAATCCACAGATGGTCTGGTAACAATTCCTAGATTTACTTTCTGCTTGTGAGCATTTTTCTTTTCTTTCTCCAAGGTAACCAATCTGTGGACAATGACTTGGTCCAGATGCATTTAGTGTTTTATACATATTCTGACTTTTATTTATCTATTTGTTTATTTATTTATTTATTTATAATTACAATATTTAAATATTTTTTTATTTTATTAATTTTATATTAATTTAATCAATTTATTTATTTTTTATTTAATTTTATTATAATTATTATTAAATAAATACAATAAATAAACATTATAAAAATAAATAAATATAAATAAATGTAAATAGAATAAATATTATAATTGATTAAAATTAAATTTAATTTAAATTAATTAATTAAATAAATTGATTAATTTAATTTAATTTTTATATTAATTTTATATTAATTTTATTATTTTTATTTATTTTTATAATAAGATTTAAGGTAGTGTTAAATAATGTATTCAGATTCTGTCTAATGTTGTTGTCTAATGTTCTGTCTAATGTTGCTATTATGCACTCCATTCCTAACTTATCTAGGTTTATGACAACCTGCAAAATTATATCAATTAACATATTAATGACAAAATCATTTGATGACTTTCTGCTTAAAAAGAAGATCACAGAATCATAGAGTCATACAATCATTAAGGTTGGAAAAGACCTCCAAGATCATCTGGTCCAACCATCACCCTACTACCGATATCACCCACTAAACCATGTCCCTAAGTGCCACTTCCAAACTTTCCTTAAACACCCTCGGAGATGGTGACTCCACCACCTTCCTGGGCAACCCGTTCCAGTGCCTCACTACTCTTTCTGAGAAGAAATGTCTCCTAATTTCTAATCTAAACCTCCCCTGGTGCAACTTGAGGCCATTTCCTCTAGTTCTATCACTAGTTATCTGTGAGAAGAGGCTGACCCCCAGCTCCCCACGACTTTCTTTCAGGAAGTTATAGAGAGCAATATGGTTTCCCCTGAGCCTTCTCTTCTCCAGACTAAAAAACCCCAGTTCCCTCATCCACTCCTCTTAGGACTTGTGTTCCAGGCCCTTCACCAGCTTTGTAGCCCTTCTCTGGACATCCTCCAGGGCCTCAAGGTCCTTCTTGTATTGAGGGGCCCAAAACTGAACACAGTACTTGAGGTGCAGCCTCACCAGAGCAGAGTACAAGGGGACGACCACCTTCCTGGTCCTTCTGGGTATACTAATCCTGGCACAAGCCAGGATGCTGTTGGCCTTCTTGGCCACCTGGGCACACTGCCAGCTCATGTTCAGAGCTCTAGTGAAACTAGGACACCTATAAGCTTTTAGAGAGAAGTTACATTCTCCAAACATAATATTGTTGTGCTACTGTGGTCAAAAACATTATTTTTTTTTCAGTAGAGGATATTTGCACAAGTAAACATGCACTTCAGGTGAAGTCTTGAAGTCAGCCCAGTGGAAGATTCTCAGAAAATATAGTAATAATCTCCCCCCCACCCCCCCCCCCAAAAAAAAAAAAAAAAAAAAAAAAAAAAAAAGGGAGACTTAGCAACACAATGGCTGCATAACAAAAGAGACTTGTGTACCTATTTGATTGATATTTGATTGATTGTCAGCCATGCTAAGTTTAATTATCAGGACACGATACTAGAAAACTATGTTCTAGAAATTGACAAAGGATTTAGGGTGTTAATTTATTCTACTTAGCATGATAAAATTTTTAAGAAATGTGAACCCAAAAATATCATAGCAGTTCCTGAGAAACCTGTACTCTAAGAGATATCTGAGTTAGACAACAAAGGCTTGAAGCAAGCCAGATCATTCTTGCTGTTTGATTAGCTATGTCTGCAAAAATTTACATTTAACTGTGATATTGCCAGCATAAATAAGCAACATATTTTACCTCCAAAGTAGAATGTGTCTGCTGAATAAATTTGCAGAGATATGGAGGAATGAGCAGATGAGGTCATATCGTTGTCCACTATTAAGGTGATACGATTTCTTTTGGCAGAGAAGAATACAGAATGCCATTGACCATTATTTAATCCAGCACCTAGGAGGGAAACAAAAAGCAAAATGAAGGACAGACACCCATTATTTGTTATATTATCTGGATGTTATAAATTAGAAAAGAGAAGAGACCAGTACAGTAGCAATCATAGCCAAAATAACAACTCCAGGAGATAATGAAAGGGGAGGAAAAAAAAAAAAAAAGAAAAAAAAAAAAAAAGGCAGAGACTTTGTCTGTTCCCTTGCTTCACTTCTGATTTAAATAAAAAAAAAAAAAAAAAAAAGTATTTTAGTGAATAAGCTTTACCATTATAATGCTCCTAATTATCAGTAACATATATATTTAATGTAGGGACTATGAAAAGTATCCTCTCAATCTGAGGAGGTTATCACCACGGCATTTTTGTGATGGTTGATACAGTGTTTAACACATAATACACATTTTTATTGCACTGTCACAAGTTATTTCTTCATCTTTTAAAATCAAAGGTAGTCATTACATTACAATGCAGAAAAATAACTGTATTCTGTAGATGTAAAAAGCTTCATCAAGCATCATGTCAATGTCAATTTTTTTATTTTTATTTTATTTTCAGTTCCTCTTAGAAATATATTGGAAAACATGGAAAATATATCGGAAATAAATGGGTAAATTTGGTGGCTACTTTCTCGGCGTCTAGCCTCTAACACCAATTTACAATACCTCTGTCTGTGTAAGTGTAATGAGCAATGAAGCAATATACCCAAAGCAGTTATCCTGGAACACGCCTGCATATATAGATTTAAATACATTTTATTCTAGGCAGCACATAAACACTTACTATCTTTACATAAGTGGTATAAGTCAATTATGTCCTTGAGTGGTTTTAGAACTATAATACTTCTTTGAGAGAACTACAAAGAATACAGCCTTTGAGTTATTTAAAGTTTTTTCTTGACTGCAATGTCTCAGGTTTGTGATGTGATTTCCCTCTTGAAATTTCATGTATTTTTATAGTACTCTCTAGAATTTGCTCTATATTCTAGAAATAAATATTCTGATAGTTAACAGATTTGTTCAAACAGAAGGAAAAGAAGCAAAATGTAAAAGCGACAGGGTTCAAACAACTAAATTGCATTATAACTAGGACTCATATATTCCAAACTAGCATAGTCTAAACACGAAAGTTCAGCATACAATTAAGAGATAAATCTTAGAATTACTTCTAAACTCAAATAAAATATCATTTAGAAACTGTCTGTAATATATTAAATACAATATTAGATATATGCACCATTTACATGACTTGTTTCCTTACTTCAACTGGTATATTTGTCAGGGACTACACAAGAAGAAATCTTATCCTCTAATAATAGTAACTTTTGCTTTATGCCCAGTTTACGTGGAATTATATAAAAACTATGGCACATAGATTACCTCTGTGTTGCACTTCAAGCAACCATTCCCTCTTCTAATATAATCACAGAAAGCACAGGACCATAGTCACAGATTTTCTGATAACGTTTTGGCAATTAATTTTGTTTGCAATCTGTTATGAGAAGTGTCATTTGAGGGTACTAGCAGGTGCAGTATATTTACAATCAGGGTAAAGAAAAGGGCAGGGCAGGGCAGGGCAAGGCAAGGCAAGGCAAGGCAAGGCAAGCAAGGCAAGGCAAGGCAAGGCAAGGCAAGGCAAGGCAAGGCAAGGCAAGGCAAGGCAAGGGAGCATTAAGTGTACCAAGTGGAGCCTGACTCTTTTCAGTGGGGCCTCATGAAGGCAGAATTAAGGGGAAAAATCACCTCCCTTGCCCTGCTGGTCATGTTTCTTTTCAT
Source organism: Cygnus olor (assembly GCF_009769625.2). Lineage (NCBI taxonomy): Eukaryota > Metazoa > Chordata > Aves > Anseriformes > Anatidae > Cygnus > Cygnus olor. The sequence continues at coordinate 175,404 of NW_024429059.1, forward strand.
ACAACCCAGGATGCAGTTGGCTTTGTGGGCTGCAAGCACACATTTCTGGCTCACGTGGAGCTTCTCATCAACTAACACCTCCAGTTCCTCTCCTCAGGGCTGTTTTCAGTCTATTCTCCACCCAACCTGTATTTGTTATTGGGATTGCCCTGGCCCAGACGTACAACCTTGTACTTGGCCTTGTTGAACTTCATGAGGTTCACACACACCCATCTCAAGCCTGGCCAGGTCCCTCTGGATGGCATCCCTTCCTTCCAGTATGTCAGCCTCACCACACAGCTTGGTGTCATCTGCAAAGCTGCTGAGGGTGCACTCAATGTCACTGTCCATGTCACCAACAAAGATGTTAAATAGTACCAGTCCCAATACTGACCCCTGAGAAACACCACTCATAATTGAATTTCACTTGCATATTGGGCTGTTGATTGGAACTCTCTGAGTGTGATCATCCAGCCAGTTCCTTGCCCACCAAGTGGTCCATCCATCAAATCCATGTCTCTCCAATTTAGAGACGAGGATATCATGGCAGACAGTTTCAAACGCTTTGCACCGGTCCAGATAGATCATGTCAGTTGCTCTTCCCCCACCCACCAATGCTGTAACCCCATCATAGAAGGGCACCAGATTTGTCAGGCACGATCTCTCTTTAGTGAAGCCAGGTTGGCTGTCTCCAGTCACCTCCTTATTTTCCATATTCCTTAGCCTAGTTTCCATGAGGATCTGCTCTATGGTGTTGCTGGGCACAGAGGTGAGACTGACTGGTCTGCAGTTCCCTTTGTCTTCATTTTTTCCCTTTTTAAAAGTGGGGACTATATTTCCCCTCTTACAGTGAGTGAGAACTTCACCAGACTTCCACTGCTTCTCAGATATGATGGATAGTGGCTTAGCAACTACATCTACTGGTTCCCTTTTCCCGCAGATGTCATCAGGTCCCATGGAGTTTTATACCTTTAGGTTCCTTAGATAGTCTTGAAACCGATCTTCTCCTATACTGTATGTGGTTCATCATTCTTCTAGTCCCTGCCTTTGCCTTCTGGGCTTGGGCTAAGTGGCTAGAGCTCTTGCCAATGAAGACTGATGCAAAAATTCATTGAGTAACTCAGCCTTCTCCATATTGTGGGTAACCAATTCTCCTGCTTCCCTCTGGAGATGGCCAACAATTTCCCTAGACTTCCTTTTATCACTGATGTACCTATAGAAACCTTTATCTTTTCCCCTTGATGTCCCTGGACAAATTTAATTCTAATAGGGCTTTAGCCTATTAGAAGCTCTATTTAGATTTGCTAACCTGAACCCTGTCTGCACAGACAATTTCTCTGTATTTGTCCCAGGATATTTGTCCTTGCTTCCACCCTCTGTAGACCTCATTTTTCCGCTTCAGTTTGGCCAGGAGCTCCTTGTTCATCCATGCATCCTGGCATTTTTGCCTGACTTTGTCCTTTTTGGGATGCATTACTCCTGGTCTTGGAGAATATGACCCTTGATATTAATTATCTATCCTGGGCTCCTCTTCCCTTCAGGGCTTTGCCCTATGGTGCTCTACCAAGCAGATCCCTGAAGAAGGGAAAGTCTGCTCTTCTGAAGTCCAGGATAGCGAGCTTGCTGTGCTACCTCCTCACTGCCCTCAGGATCCTAAATTGCACCATTTCATGGTTACTGTAGCCTAGGTTGCCCTTGAGTTTCACATTTCCTACCAATCCCTTCTTGTTGGTGAGAACGAGGTCTGGCATAGCACTTCTCCTCACTGACTTCTCTATCAGTTGGAGAAGGAAGTTATCAACAATGCATTCCAGGAACTTCTGGATTGCCTACGCCCTTCAGTGCTGTCCCTCCAGCAGATATTGGGGTGGTTGAAAGACCAGGGCTTGTGAATTCGAGGTTTCTTCTATCTGTATAGAAGGGCCTCATCTGCTTGGTCTTCCTGATCAATGTTAGAATAGGTAAGAGAATGTCCTACCATAAGGGAGATTGCACTAATACTTAAGTAGAAAAATCACATGGTTGCTGGAAAATCAGTTGTAAGACTTGCATTTTTTGTTATGTATTCTGTAGCTCATTATAGGGATGTAGTAAATGATTGGGGTACAGCAGAGTAGGGCAGGGAAGCGGGGTGGGTGGATGGGGTGTATTTTATCTCTTTCATCCAGGCTGGTATGAATAAAGATACCAAGATGTCCATTAAGGATACTATATGTCCATCTAGCTCAAAGAAGGGTTAAGAGTCTAAAAGTGCCTTAAGTTAGATCTGGGATTAGAGAACCATATCATGAGAGCACAAAACACTCCTGAGAAAACTGCTTATCGTAGCCTTGGAATTGAGAACCTTGATTAAGTTCATTTTTGAGTGAAGGTATGGAGTTATATCAATGGTGGCAAACAAGAGACTGCTAACATATCTATTCCACCTGAAAGTTGTACATCCTGGTGGTTTAGCAGGAGTTTTAAAAAGTTTTTGCAGAAAAAAAATAAGGAAAAAATAATAACAATTTATACTTTCAATGTGTAATAATGTAACTATTAAACAATATATCTATTTATTTACATTAGTAGTACCTCCATCATTTTAATGTATCATTTTAATGTCTGTGAAAGATCTTGCTGAACAGTAACTTCCAAATTTAGGAACATATATACAAAAAGTTGACGTATATAGCTTATTGGGAGATCAGGTAGTTTAGAGAAACTATATTTAGAGTCTAGAGAAACTATATTTAGAGTTTAGATTAGTCCAAAGTATAACCTCCAAATGCAATGATTGTTAACATCATTTAATTAAAATCTGTGATGAAATAAAGCTTCACAGAAAGACAGGGTCATGTGGAGAAACTGAGTAATAACTTCTCAAACATTTACACATATTTTAATTCAAATTGGTCACATTAATGTGTGTTCTTCTTCCTTCTTACTTTTTTTTTTTTTTTAAATCTATGTTATTTCTTTGTGAATATTGATGACCAACAAGTAAAAAAAGGCAACAAAGATATTAAGCTATGATTCTATAAAATAACTTATTATAGCTTAATCATTCATTAATTAATATGCTGTTCTCCTCTTCTTGATATGGCTGAAGAGATCTTTGAAGAACTGTGCACAAAGAAATGTGCTCTGATTTAATTATCAAATTTTGCATGTGTGTGAAAGACAGGTCATAAGACTGGTCGTAGGAGAAAAAAACTGTCCAGCCATCCATAATTTAATTACTCAGTCTTTAGATGTAGGCTTGATTTGCTTCAGTGAGTGTAGCAACAATAAGCACTTCAGAAACTCAAGAAAAAGTCCTATATATGGTTTTGTTAGATAACTTCTTTCTTAGAAGAGAATAAGTTGGTTTTCTTTTTTCTTTTTCTTTCCTTTTTTTTCTTTTTTTTTTTTTTTTCAGTGTTTTGCCCTCATAAAGTCAGACACAATTCCTCCTGCTAAATATCGTGAAAAGTAAGCTTATTATAGAATAATAACATTAAATTCTATTTCAGCACAGATTATCAAGATTTATTGTGGGGTGTTTCAGCTAATATGTTATATATTGTATTGCAACTTTGAATAATTTGCTCTGTGTACAAGTCTATAGATGTTAAAAGTGCCACCACCTTCAACAGGTCTGTTAAAATGACGCTGCATGACCACAGTTTCTTTAACATATATCATCTAATTGAACTGCAATTGAAATAGCTTCTAAAAGACAAATTTATCACTGTTAACTTCACACCAGTGACATTCTTGCTAAGGAATCGACATTTTAAAATGATGAGCCTGAGGAAGCTACTTGTCATGAAAATGAAACTCTTTGTGCATCAGTTATTTTTGATTACAACAAATATCAAGGCTGATCTTAGTGTTACACACAGAAAAAAAAAAAAAGTATTTAAGTAAATTTTAACATTATTCATGGTCATTACTGGTCTTTTCCTGAATTAAAATAATCAACAGTTTAAAATTTTATGTTTAATCATTACGTGTCTGTAGAGACATAATAAGCACCGGAATTGTGTTAAACTTTTTTTTTTTTTTTCCTTCAAAAGAATTATCATTTTGTACCAAGAACTGAAGTAAGGAACCAACCTATAATAATAATATTAATATTAATATTAACAACAACAACAACAACAACAACAACAACAACAACAATAATAATAATAATAATAATAGCAAGGACCTAAGATTTAGGAAGTCTCAACTTAAAATCCTGTTGTCTCTTTGCTCTGCTTGCCTCTGCATTTTGTTCTTTATCTACTTCATACTGCCAAGGACATTATTCGTGATAAGTGATTTTTCTTGATTGCTGATTATTGATTTTGTGAATACTTTGTTCTCTTTTACATAGATTTTTTTCAGTGCTGTGGGATTCAAAAAGGATTGGGGAAAAATAAATTTTAGCGATAATTTGATTATTTGTTTATCTGTTACTTATTTTAGTAATAGCTTAATTTACATACTGTATTCATTATTGTTCAAGACAAACTAGAACTTTGTTCATGCAAAATCCACACCAATCCCAGAGATATTTTCCTATCTTTAAATATTCTTTGGAATTCTATGTATCCATCTCAACTCTAGTCTCACCTTTCCTGTGTAAGAACTCATTCTGGCACTACTATTTTACCCCTGTATAACAAAGAGGCAAAATTCAGTTTGTTTACAAAAAGAATAAGAAACTCCATGCATCACAGCTGGAATTCTGAGCAGAGTATACTGCTGACAAAACAATGTTAGGTGAAGGTATTGATATTATCATATGGTGATGGTACTGCTTCTCTCCATTTTTTGAAGGAGTCATGGAAGATGAAGACTTTGTCAGCTGACACTGTCCTGCTCTCACATTGCTTGAAACATACTGTGCCAGCAGTCTTCCTGTTCTTACATCAAGCACTTAGCAGCACGTGAAAACTGAGGAGCCTCTTGGTAGAACAGGTGGTCTCCTTGCTCCTAACCTCAGTTGCTGGGAAAACAAACAAAGAAACCTGAAACTGAAAGCTGGGAGCTTCTCAAGATCCCAGATGGACAACTTTCTAACATGACTTAGCATCTTACTATATTTTCCTCATGTCATTATCCTTATACTTTAGTTTTCCAGTGGGGAAATATGTCAGAACGAGACTAGAAGGTATTGCTCTCTGGAAATCTCAGCTCCACCCTGAAGGATATTTTGCAAAACACACTATTAAGAACAGATGATCTAATCTCAATTCAGTGATTAACTACAAAAAAATGAACCTTTGGTTCTCAATTATTGAGCCTCCTCAACTTCTTCATTCATTTTTCTCGTTACTATAGATCTTTTTCTTAATATAGACTCAGGCCTGCCTCAGCTTCCTGGAACACAACCTGGTGTTTGGCAAGTTTTCTATATGTAGGTAATAGAAAGTTCTGTAATTGAGACTTCTAGGTAATAACAAACAAAATATATGTACTAATATTTAAATTTATACAAAAATGAGTTACTTGATACCTTGTAAATGCACTGACAAATAGCTTCATAGAGTAAGAAATTAACTTGATTATATTTCACAACTGGAAAACTTGCATCATACATTTCTTAGATTATACACATGAGCTGTAAATATCATATACCCAAATTAAGGACTCAACTCACAGCCTGTGTTATTGCAAGTAATTTTTACTCAAATAATCACTGAGAAAAAAAAAAAATCATATAAAAATAAACCAACAACCATATAAGCGTATACAAATTGCTAAGAAAATAAAGAAGTCAAAAAAAAATTGGGATTATAAATTTGCAAGCTAAGTCAATGACACAGGTGTTAGTTAGCATGGTTCTTTTTTTTTTTTTCTTTTTTTTTTTTTTCTGCACAATAATGTTTTGTATTGTTTTGTTTTGTTGTTTTTCCTTCATTTCTATTACCTGCACTAATGTCACTCAAGGCTTTGCCTGGCTTATGAAGATTGATTTTAACTTTCCCATCACTCAGATATAACAGGAAACCACCTGAGGACCGATGTACTTTACTAGATAACAGAAGTCCCTCTTTGTTCCAGGTGCGAAATTGGAAACTGATGGAAACTTCTTCTTGGCCCGAAGTGCCAGGCAGTGCCAGGTAACTCCTGGAGCTCAGAAATGTAACAGGAATTACATGTGGCTCTAAACACAAGAAAGATATGTTGCCCTAGAAATAAATGAAACAAGAATGGAATTAGGAACATTTGGGTAAAACCCGTCATGAGAACTTTTGCATGAACACTACATAGTTTCAAAAGATTTGGCATAAAAGTTAACACTCTTGAATGTCTTAGTCTAAAACCAAGTACAAATCTGTAAGAAAATCACCAGTTTGAGAAATGTTTACCTGATTCTTTGGAAGAACAGACATATCTGCCCAAGCAAAGAGTGGTAAAAACCTTTGAGTGAACGATGTAAGATCCTAAATTAGGTGATTGAACGATACTTCAGTAGTTAAACAGAGCCACTTTGAGTTTATTTTAGCTCTGCCACAAGAAGCATTAGGATCTTGACAAATTTCTGAATGTCAGATAAAATCCCACAGAATGCTAGGTTTTGTATAAATATTTATACAATCCTGAATGCTTGTATGCAGAGAAAAATTCTGGGCTGGGCCAGTGTTTATGGCAGTGTTAAATCTGAGAGAGAAAAAAAAAAGTATTCTGGACCAAGTAGCAGTCATTCTGATTCAATGCAACTAGAGATGTTTACTGAGCTCAGTATTATTTTCAGAAATAATCAGTGAAAATTGCTCATATAAATTCTTACTACTTGTAAATATGAAACATGCACTTTATAAAAAAGAAGATACCTTATTTTATCTATTTATTTATTTATTTTCCAGTGGGCCCACATGGATCAGATTACGATTAATATTTAATTATCTAACCTTTATTTTGTACTTGACTGTTCCTGAAATCACTGGTTCCTAGGTGCTTAAATAAATCTGAGGGTGAGTTCATTGACTCTGAGCTTTAGCTGTATCTGCAGTTGTACTAACTGATATAAATAAGAAAAGTGATATATTTTTTGAGTCTGATATTAAAGTATGTTAATATTTTATGACTCCTGATAGTGATAAAACATGTACTTTGATCTAATGGCTTGCCATCATTTGAAATATAGCTAAGTAGTTCTGTACAGATGATAACTAAAACAAACTTTTTAGAATTTAAAGCACACTTAACAACTTTTCAACACAAAGAGCTTTTAAACTTTTAAAGGCACATAAAATTTTGACCTTATAGGATAAAACTATAAAATCAATCTAAGAAAAAAATCTCACTTGCCCCTGGCATGGCAAGGCATTAAAGTTTACCTGTTTTCTTTTCCTTCAAGGAAAATATAAAGATGAATAAAGGCTCTGTTTTATAAACTCATCTGTAGAGAGATGAATAGTTGACTGAACAGACTCAGTAAAAAGGAAGTCATCAGATTAAGAAACTGCATCAAATGTTAAAAGATTTCCATCTGCAGATTCGCCCTCCTCATTATTTGGACAGTTGCCTGATAGACCAGCAGAGTGGCTGTTGAGTACGGATTCTGTAGTAACACAGATACTTTCTGGCACATTTACTTTATAAAACATCTAAATAGATTTGAAAGTAGCACAACAGTTCAGTCATCTGAGATGAAAACAATGAAATTTCTTGCCAACAATTTCATAGCTTCACATTCTCTAGTCCACGGAGAGCCTCCCCAACGTCTATCATCATCATGGACAGGATACTGTACAGCTGTACAGAGGTATCAATTTAGCTAATTATGGAGTGCTTCAATGAAGTTCAGAAAAGAAGAGATTTACATCCCAACATCCTTTTTTTTTTTTTTTTTTTTTTTTTTTTTTTTTTTCTGGGACAGAGAAATATTGGTAACATTTCCTATTTAGTTATTTATTTTGAACTGATACTTTCCATCATAACTCTTCTTTTGCTGGTTGTTAAATAAATGAATAAATAAGTAGTGAAAACAGAGATTGTCCCTGAATGTTCCAAATAAGGAAAAGAAACAAAGGACAAAACAATTTTTTTGTTTGTTTATTTCTTTAGTAGAAAACTTTCTGTAGCAGAAGAAATTTTGTTAATTATTGAAATGGTAGGGATTTGTCTACTACAGCTGTCGGCTGTGTCACAACAAATGTATTAAACCCAACAACCTAAATTACAGCTCTTCAAAGAACGGTATAAATTGACAAGCAGAACTTATCTATCAAATTACAATGCTCTAAAGAAAACAGAATGGAACAGCATCCTCAGCAATAGAAAGCTTTAAAAATGTACTGGTGGTGTTTTTACTTGTCAGGTACAGAAGTGAAAGACAGTGTTTAGAAGAGTTTAGGTACATCTTGTATAGCTGACTGTTTCTTGTACATGTAAAACAGAGATATATCATACAAGTTTGAGATACCATACACACCTAAATATTAGCTAGAGATCTGAAGAATAAAATGTATCCTGCATTATCTACTGGATGAATATCTACAATAGCAGAGATAAAACATTCCAATTAGGTGATTAATAGATTTTTCTTTAATTGAACAACAAGGATTTTATTAGAACTGTATATCAACATGTTGAATAGGGAAGTGGCTGTTTGTGGTTTTTTTTTTTTTAATTATTATTATTATTTATTTTATTTTATTTTATTTTATTTTATTTTACTTATTTATTCTTTTTTGAACTATGAATCTCTTACCACGAAGGAGATTTGAGATCTATGCCTCCTGGCCAGGTCAATAATGCTCACTCCATTATAATAAATATTCTCAAAACACCCATGAAAATTCCTGCGTGACAATGCCCCTGATTTTCCAGGCACTGGGATCCCTCCAAAGCTGAGCTTAGAAAGAGAAGAGAAATCAATAATACTATTAAGTAATTTTCTAATGAAAGAAGTTACTAATAATGTAAGAGAAGAAGTCAAAGATTGTCCAATACTGAATCCACTACTTCATGACTATTTATTTGTATGACATCTGTGTATTAAAAGAACAGACTAACAAGAATAGGGTTATATCAAGTTTATACATATGCAATATGTATATATATATATATATATATAATCAAGTTATACATGTGCCTTATATATATATATATATACATATATATATACATATATATATATATCCTTCCTCTTTACCGCAACTTCGTATAGAGAATTATCATTTTTAAGGGTCCATTACAGCTGCAAAATAAGGGAGAAGAAGGACAAGGTCTAGTGTGTACAGACACATCTGGACAATGCTAAAAGGGAGAACAGAATTTTCCAGCTTCTTTAGTAAATTTGAAGCTGACCTCTCCACTACGTGTAAATCATAACTACCATAACACAAAACCAGGGCACATCAATTAAATTAGTCTGGGGTAGATTAAAAACAAAACAAAGGTAATGTTTCGCTCTCAGAATGGTTAGTTAAGCTGTGCAATTCTTTGTTGTGATGCTGTAGGTTTAGCTAAGTTCAGAAATGCATTGCAAGATTTGATAAAAAATAAAAATCCATTGCAAGTTATTAAGTGCAAAAATATCAGTATGTCTCAGTAAATCCCCAAGACAGAAAGTGTTAGAAAGCAGTGTATTATTTTAGAAAAGCACTGCCAGAAAGGTGACTTCACATGTTCTCTGGTCTATGTTTTCACACTTGGGCACTATTAGAAATAGGATATTAGTAAAGTGAACTTTTGAACTCACTCATTTCAAAGCAATTCCATTTGGCATTCAGAATGATTGTAGGAAAGATCAGTTGAAGCTAATTATCTTTTCATTCTGAAATTTCACTTAATGTTTACAATCATTTTATATATAAAGAATGAGATATGTCATGGCATAAGCATCATTAAATTATTACATTGAGAAATGTTGATAGTAAGAAATGCAATTCTAAATACATCTTTTCATAGTCTTTTGGAAGTTTTCTGTTTTTTTCCAGTTTTTGCTTTCCTTTCTACCTTGTACTGGAAGAGAGGAAGGATGAGTTTGTAATATTGGTAAAATGGATATATTAGCCACTTAGTTGAAATTAACAAGCATATTTATTTATTTAGGTGTGATCCTCAAAGTCTTAGCATTGTGGCTTAGACTCAGAAATTTTAAACAAAATTATAACTTCAGTCTTGTGAATGATATTCTTGAGATGGGATACTGCAGATATGGAACAGCATGAAATCTTTCTCTTAACTGCTTAAGACCTTGAATAGGGAGAAAAAAATAATTTAGATCTGCAGGCTCAAATGATACTCTATCATCATATCCTCCAGCAAACAGGACGGGGCAAACATCATGCATCCCATCTTCAAATTACAGACTGAAATAGTGGTTCCATATGGTTTCCCACAGGTGGGAAACTATCACAGCAAATTACATATACTCTTTTTCATCATTCTACTATTTGCGTAAACTAGATTTCTTTCATAATACTTTTGCTGGATTTAACAGGAATTTAAGTTTTATCCCAAGCATTTGTGATACGGGTTTGTACTGACTTTTTGTAATTTTCATCAAGCCATGAATAATAACTTTGAGCTAGGGCTAATTGCTTTTATTAAAGAGTAATATTTTTAAAGTAAAAATAATAAATACATTTATTTAAATTGTGTTTACAAATTGTTTAACACATTTTCAGTGGTACTGAAATAGAATATTTAAGAAAAAATGAATTCTGAGATGAAAAAGTTGGTCTATTAAAAACTTTCAGTTGCAGCTCCAGCAAAATATTAATAATTTAAGAATGCCTCTCTTTGGTTCATTCCAAAGCAGATAATCCCTGAAGTCTCAACCATTAAAACTTCCCTAAGCTCTATCCCCTTTGCTTTTTGTTGTTGTTGTTGTTGCATTTATATAACAAAGTTAATAAATATAATAAAGGAAGGATAATTTTCACACCTCATAATCAAGATCCAAATAATTGAATTCTCCTTTGGCATGAAAATGATAATTGTGTTTATCCACTGTAAAGTTTACTTGATTGTTAAAGTGCTCAATGAGAACAGAATGCCAATGTTGATCATCCAAAAGACTGCCCAGGGTAATATTAATTTGGGTATTAGATGAATGAGTTTTATCATCACCTTGAGAGAAGAAAAATAAGAAACTATTAATTCCATATAAAAATATAAATATTCAAATATATACTGCTAATTTATCATATACTATATATTTAAATCTGCTTAGTGAAATAAAATAAGTTTTAGTCAAATAATATGTAATAACTATATTATATATATATATTAACTTTATGAGACTGTAGCTGTTACCTAAATTAATAAGAAGGGACAGCTTTCCTTTAAGTAATTCCAGGGTGATGTGGTCTCCATTCTGTCCTTCTCTGTGGAGGAGAATTCCATCACTTTGCATTGTCTTAAACTTCAGAGAAATCACGTCTTTCAGTGTACTCATGAGTTTTTGATTAAATGTGTAAATTAGACAACTTTTCCCATCAAAACCAACCACCTCGGACCCTAGAAGTAAAGAAATGAAAGATAATGTATAATGCTATGTCTATAAAAGGAACAGTTGTGGATTATTTCAATACAATATGAAGTCGCACTAATACTGTCAGATTTACCTCTGCCCAGTAGAGTGTAGCTGGTTTCTACTGTTCCTGTTCTTGCCTAAATGTTAAGACTGGCCTGTTCTAATTATGTCATTGTCACTTAATAATAATAAAGCAAGGTAAACAGAAGAGATTCTGGTTTGTCTTCCAGTGTAATACTAACTTCATAGGCTGAAAGGTCTTCTTTTTCTTTGAGCCATGAAGTACTTCGACCATTTTTTCTCTGACTGTATTCTTAGAGGGAAAATCTCCATTAATTTATCTACAATTAATTCAAATTAATCAAATAATAAATAAAGAAATAAAGGAAAATCCAAAGTCCATTACATTACATTACATTACAGTGATATTCAGGGCCCTCATGGCAGGGTGTAGATTTAATCTGCTATTAAAATCAGTCTGGATAGCTGTAAAGCAGTTTAAAATACTATGGCATACTATTGTAGAAACAGAAATATTTTGATCTGAAGGTTTGTTAGTTATGAGTAGGGCCTGGTTCTCTTCATCAAATGGTATTTTACTGACATGTTAAATAAATTATGTTTGATTAAGCTGAATTACAACTTTGAACCTGGAACACGTTTACAATTACTTTGTATCACCAATTTTCTAGTATGGGCATAAGATCATAGAATCAAAGAACGGCTGAGGTTGACAGGTACCTCTGGAGATCATCTCATCCAAATTCCTCACTCAGTTACAGGTGTTTTCTCAGGGCCATTTCCAGTCAGGTTTCAAAAATTTCCGAGGATGGCTGTAAGGATGCACAGCCACTCCACATTGGCAACCAACGCCAGCATTCAACCTTTATCACAGTAAAAAAAAAAAACTTCTTTTTATGTCTAAGCAGAACTTGTTGCATTTCACTTTATGCCCATTTGCTTCTACTGCTGTCATTGGCACCGTTGGAAAGATCCTGAATCTGTCCTGTTAGATATTTATGCACAGAGGTAAGACCCCTCTGTGTACCTTCTCATTTCCATTCCCAGCTTCCTCATCCTCTACTCATATCACAGACACTCCAGTACCTTAGTCATACTTGTAGTCTTTTCCTGGATTTGCTCCCATATGTCCATGTTTTTCTTACAGTGGGCATTCCAGAACAGGACCCAGTGCTCCATATGTATCTCATCATCAGGACTGTGTAGAGGGCAAGGATCACCTTCTTTGACCTGTTGTTGACACTCTTCCTAAAACAATCCACAATGGTGTTGTCCTTATGAACTGCAAAGGCATGTTGCTGGCTCATGGTCAACTTTGTGTCAAGACCCTATGTCTTTCTTTGTAAAGCTACAGTCAGATTCTACTGTGTTCTCATAAACCCTTGCTGGGGTTATTCCTCCAATGAAGATAATTGCATTTTGCATTGTTAAACTGCATGAGATTCCTGTCAGCCATCTACAGGCAGAGGCTTGTTCATGTCCCCCTAAATGGCAGCACTACCCATGACGTCTCAATCACTTCTCCAAATGTTTATTTGCTGAGGGTACCTTCTGACTCATTATCTACATCAATACTGAAGATGTAAGAGTACTGTAACCAGTATCAACCAGATATACCATAAATGGATACGTGAATGTGAAGAGCTTGACTGTGTGGCACTGATTACAATACCATCAGTGACAGAATTTGACGGACAGTTTTCAGTCCGCCTCTTTGTCCACTTAAATAGACTATACCTATCAGTTGGCTATTCTTGTAACAATGTCAAAACTCTTGCTAAACTCAATATAAGCAACATCAAATACTCCCCCTAACTCACCAAACTGCTTATTTAACTGGAAAAGGCGTGTTTGGTTAGGCATGATTTCCCCTTTATTTCCTTTCCATGGTGAATAGTCCCAGTAATCTTCTTGTCCTTCACATGTTTGGAAAACATTTCATGGAATCATAGAATCATAGAATGACTTGGGACATCATAGATCATATAGTTCTAACCCCACTGCCATGGGCACAGATGCCACCCACTAGATGAGGTTGCCCAGGCCTCATCCAGCCTAGTCTTGAACATCTCCACGGATGGGGCATCCATAACCTGTCTGGGCAACCTGTTCCAGTGACACCACCATCTGAGTGAAGAATTTCCTCCTAATCTTTCATTTAAATCTCTCCTTTTTTAGTTTAAAACCATTCCTCCTTGTCCTATCATTATCTACCTGGGTAAAGAGCCCTTCTCCATCTTTTTTATAAGTCCCCTTTAAGTATTGAAAGGTCACAATGAGGTTCCCCCCGGAGCCTTCTCTTCTGCAGGGTGTACAGGCCCAGCTCTCCCAGCGTTTCTACATAGGAGAGGTGCTCCAGCCCCTAGATCATCTTCATGGTCGTCCTCTGGACCCGTTCTAACAGATCCACATCCTTCTTGCGTTGGGGGCTCCAGACCTGGACACAGCACTCCAAGTAGGACCTCACAAGGGAAAAGTAGAGGGGGACAATCACCTCCCTTGACCTGCTGGCCACTTCTCTTTTGATGCAGCCCAAGATGCAGTTGGCCTTCTGGTCTGCAAGTACACACTGTTAGCTTATGTCAAGCTTTTTGTCCACTAGAAATCCCAACCTTTTCTCTGCATGTCTGCTCTCAATGAGTTCTTCATGTCCGGGATTGCCCCAACCCAGGTGTAGCACCTTGCACTTGGACTTGATGAACCTCATGCGTTTCACATGCACCCACTTCTGCAGCCTGTACAAATCCCTTTGAATGGCATCTCTTCATTCTTTGGTATCAACCACACCACTCAGCTTGGAGTCATCTGCAAACTTGCTGAAGGGGCACTTAATCCTATTGTCTATGTCACTGATGAAGACAGTGAAAAACACCGGTCTCAAGACAGACCCCTGAGAGACAAAATTCATCATCATCCTCCACCTGGACATAGAACCATTGACCACTACTCTCTGGGTGTGGCCATCAAGACAATTCTTATCCACTGGATTGTCCACCCAACAAATCCATATCTTTCCAATTTAGAGATTAGGATGTTGTGTGGGACCATGTCAAAGGCTTTACAAAAGTCCAAGTAGATGACATCAGTCGGTCTTGCCTTGTCGACTGATGCAGCTACTCTGTCGTAGAAGGCCACCAGATTGGTCAGGCATGATTTGCCCTTGGTGAAGTCATGCTGGCTGTCTCGGATCACCTCCTTCTCCTGGATGTGCCTTAACATTGCCTCCAGAAGGATCGGTTCCATGATCTTGCCAAGCACAGAGGTGAGGCTCACTGGTCTGTAGTTTGATGGGTCTTCCTTTCTACCCTTTTTAAAAATGGGAGTGATATTTCTCTTTTCCCATCACCAGGGACTTTCCCTGACTGCCATGATTTTTAAAATATGATGGAGAGTGTCTTGGCGACTAAGTCAGCCAGTTCTCTCAGGACCATGGGATGCATATCATCAGGGCCCATAGACTTGTAGTTAGTAAGTTGCTTCAGGAGGTCCTGAACTTGCTCTTTGCTTACAGTGGGAGGGACTCTGCTCCCCCTGCCCCTGCCTAGAGGTTTGGGGACACAAGAGATGGGGGAAGTCTGACCAGTATAAAGACCGAGGCAAGGAAGTTTTTAAGTACCTCTGCCTTCTCCTCATCTGTTGTTACAATTTCTCTGTCTTCATTTGTCAGAGGTGATACGCTCTCTTCAGTCTTTCTTTTGTGGCCAATGTACCTGTAGAACCCCTTCTTGTTATTCTTTGAATCCCTCACCAAATTTAGTTCTGTCAGTGCCTTGGCTTTCCTGCTCCCATCCCTGCACATCTGGACAGCATTTCTGTCTCTTCCCAAGGCATGTGGCCCTGTTTCTACTGTCTGTGCATTTCCGTCTTTTGCCTCAGTCTGACTGGCACGTCCTTGCTCAGCCATCCCAGTTTTCTGCCCCCCCTGATTGCTTTATAGCACAGGGGAATGGATAGTTACTGTGCTCTGAGGAAAAAAATCCTTGACGGGTTGCCAGCTCTGATGTGATCCTCTGTCCCTAAGGACTGTGTCCCATGAGATTGCATCCACTAATTCTTTGAACAGCTGGAAGTTCACTCTTCTGAAATTCAAGGTCCTGACTTTGCTCTTAGCCAGGCCTGTATCCCTTGAGATCACAAACTCAAATGGGGCATGGTCACTGCAGCCCAGACTTCCTCCAGTCTTAACCTCTTTCATAAGCTCTTCTGCATTGGTGAGCACCAGGTCCAGTACCGCTTCTCCTCTGGTTGGTTTGACCAACACCTGAATGAGGAAATTGTCCTCAGTGAACTCCATGAGTCTCCTGGATTGCTTACTTCCCACCACATCACTTTCCCGGCAAAAATCTGGGTGGTCGAAATCCCCCAGGAGGATGAGAGTCTCTGAGCACGATGCTTCTTGTAGTTGAAGCAAGAAGGTCTTTTCAACTGGCTCCTCTTGATAAGGTGGCCTGTAGTAGACCCCAACCACAGGATGTCCTTTGTTGGTCTGGTCCTTAATTTTCACCCACAGGCTCTCAACCTGCTCTTGGCTTTCTCTCAGAGGTAACTCTTCACAGTCTATCCATTTCTTAACACAGAGGGCAACAAACCCACTCTTCCTTCACTGCCTGTCTCACTTGTAAAGTTTTAGCCCTCCGTTTCAATATTCCAGCTGTGTGAATCATCCCACCACATTTCCGTGATAACAATTAGATCATAGTTTTCTAATTGCACTGTCACTTCCAACTCCTGCTTGCTTCCCATACTGCATGCATTGGTGTAGAGGCACTTCAGCTGGGCTAAGGGTCATGTTGCCTTTTTAGAGGAGTCCTTCCTAATACCTGTGGGATGATTCACAGGTGTTTCCCTGCCATTTCTAAAGCACTGGCATTCAGTGGTTCTCTTACACTTATAGGTACATCCCCTCTCCCCCACCAAATGTAGTTTAAAGCCCTGCTAATGAGTCTGGCCAGCTTGCTGCCCAAAACACTCTTGCCCCATTTGATTAGGTGTGCCCCATGCCATGGCAGCATGTCCAATCTCTCAAAAGCACACCCGAGATCACAGAACCTGAAACCTTGATCATGGCACCAGCTATGCAGCCACTCATTTAAGTTATCCATATGCTGCCTCCTCTGCGGGTCCCAGTCTCTAACTGGGAGGATTGAGGAGAACAGTACTTGTGCTCCTGATCCCTTCAGCATTTTTCCAAGGGACATAAAGACCCTTTTGATGTTTCATAGCCTCCTTGTTGAGGCCTCAGTTGTCCCTACTTGAAAAAACAGGAATGGGTGATAGTCCTTGATAGGCTTGATCAAGCTTGGTAGCCTCTTTGTGATGTCACAAATACAGGTCTCAGGCAGGCAGCAAACCTCTCCTGAGATACTGTCTGGGTGGCAAATGGGTGCCTCATGCCTCTCAGAACAGAATCTTCATTTACCAACATACTGTGTGCTTTTTTTTTTTTTTTTTTTTTTTTTTTTTTTTTTTTTAATGAAACTGGTTCTTAAAGAAATGGTATGTCGGTCTACCTTTTTAAAGTTGCCCTTTCCTGGGTCTTGACCATTACCACTGTTGTTGTTGGCATCCACTCCTTTTTTGAGCCCCAGAGCATGGTATCTGTTGTGTAGGGGCACTTCACGGGCAAGGGGGAGATTCTTAACTCTGCACAAAGCAAAGACAAGGATCCAGCCACTCATGGCTTGTGAGTCCATCAATTCTGCTGGTTTTAGATTGGAAATCATTTTATCCCTCCCTTGAGGAGATTTAAGACAAGGCTGTTTCTCAGCCCCCACCAGTGTCGATACCATGTGTCGATTTTGGGACTTCTGCTCTCACGATTTTTAGGAATCTCTCCTGACTGCCACTACCTTTCAAAGATAAATGATACAGACCCCAAATTGACCTTGGCAGTTCCCTCAGCATTCTTAGTCACTCCCCATTAGGTCCATTGGTTTACATATCTCAAATTTGTTTATGTGTTTCCTAACCTGATCCTCCTCTACTGAGGGTCTCCTGTGCTCTGTACTTTTCTCCTGGGCCTTCAAGTACCTGAGATTCCTGAAATCAAGACTTAGCAGCAAATGTTTAAGAGGGCATTGAGTACCTTGACCTTGTCCATGTCTTTTACTATCAGATCCCATATCCCCAGTGCTCAGCAGTGGATCCACATTTTTCCTAGTCTTCTTTTTACTGCTGTATACCTGTAGAATCACTTCTTATTGTCTTGCATGTCCTTTAACAGATTCAAATCCAAGTGTGCTTTGGCTTTCCTAACAAAACCCCTGCATGCTTAGACAATGTCTCTGTACTCCTTCTGCATCACCTGGCCATGTTTCCACCTCTTGTACACTTGCTTTTAATGTCTGAGTTCATTTAGAAGTTTCTTGCTCATCCATGGTGACCTTTATTTGATTTTCTGTTTGGATGGACCTTTCCTGAGCTTGGAGGAAATGATCCTTTAAAATCAACCCGGATCTCTCTTCTTTCTGTGATCATCTTCTATGTCACTCTTCCAATTATGTCTCCGAGCACGAAAAAAAAAAAAAAAAAAAAAAAATTGCTCTCCTGAAGATCAGGACTGTTATGTTGCTGTCTGTCTTCTTCTCTTCTTTCAGGATCTTGAGCATCACAGTCTCATGGTTGTCATAACCAAGGATGTCCTGACTTACATCCCCAATCAGTGTTTCTTCGTCTGTAAGTATGAGGCCAGAAGAGAATATCATTTGGTCAGCTGCTCGATCACCTGCATTGGGGAATTATTATCAAAGAATTCCATAAAAGACTTGGATTGTTTATTCCTTTCTGTGCTTTCCCTCCAAAAGATATCAGTGTGATTAAAGTCCCCAATTAGGATGAGAATCTAAGACTTCTTCCAGTTGTCTGAAGAAGGCCTCATCTATTTCTCCCATATCAGGCAGTCTATACCAGACATCCACCACAATGCCAGCATTGTGCTGACATTTGGTCTGCCATCTAATCTTATATTAACACTGATATAGCTCATCAACAGTACCCAGGAAGAGATTCATTTATCCCTGTTGCTCTCATAACATAAATGACAATTGCCCTCCTCACTGACCTGGGTGATCCTGTCTAAACAGCCTGTATGCATCCATGGCACCACTCCAGCCATGCGAACTATCTCAACATGTATTTTTGGTCGATGAGGTTGTAGTACTCAACTACATGAAGACCTCAGTTCTTTCTCTGTGCTCACTATGCTGTGTATGTTAGCATGCAGGTACTTCAGGGAGGTGTCCACTTGTGTTGATTTCACAGGCAAAGTGTTAAAACATTCCCCATCATGCCATCCTCACAGCAGCAATTCCCTGCTTGTATGCCTGCGCTTGAAATGTTCATTCCTGATCCGTGGTTTGTTGTTTTCAAGGTATCTTTTCCACATCACCCTGTAGCCTCTGCTTTTCAAGTTGTCCTGGTTTCAGCTAGGACAGAGTTAATTTTCCTCCTAGTAGCTGGCAGGGTGCTATGTTTTGGATTAGGATGAGAAGAGCGCTGATAACATGCTGATGTTTTAATTGTTGTAGAGCAGTGCTTACACCAAGCCAAGGACTTTTCAGCTTCTCGCTCTGTCCTGCCACTGAGCAGACTAGCGATGCAGCAGGAGCTGGGAGGGGACAGAGCCAGGACAGCTGACCCAAACTGGCCAAAGGGGTATTCCATACCATCTGACGTCATGCTGAACAATATATAGGGGTGGCTAGCCGGGGTGGAGGAGGGGCCGGCTGCTCGGGGCGTCGGTCAACGGGTGGTGAGCAATTGCATTGTGCATCACTTATTTTGTACACATTACTATTAATAATACTATTATTATTATTATTATTATTGTTATTGTTATTGTTATTTTCCTGTCTTAATAAACTGTCTTTATCTCAACTCACAGGCTTCACTTTCCCGTTTCTCTCCCCCATCCCGGAGAGGGAGGGGGGAGGGTGAGCGAACGGCTGTGTGGTGTTTGGCTGCCAGCCGGGCTAAACCACAACAGCATGTAACTCCATAACTGACTACCTAATTGACTACTGTTAAGAGGCAAAAATTGAATGACTTTTTTTTTTTTTTTTTTTTTTTTTCTGGATTTAAGCTTAACAAACATATAAAATGTGACAGTTTTTGGCTTTAAAGAGTTTACAGTCAAAAATGGATCCTGTATTAAAAATAAATAAGTAAATAAATACATGGAAATATATTAACCTTACAATAATCTGTTATATCCAATGAATGTCTATCAAAGATATCACTAACATAAAGTCAGTAGATAAAGATAAAACATTAGTACTGATGATATGAAACTAAGGTATTTAGAGCAGGTATTTGCCTGGCATATTACAGAACAGGGAATTTGAGAGCAGTGCCAACAAATGTCCTGTAAGTATTATTTTACTAAGACAGTAGTAACCTCTTTTGAGTATAACAAACACATACCTTTCACTATCATACTGTGGAGTAGTGAGATTGACCTCACATCATCTTGGTAGCTTTAGTTTTAGTTGTACAACTTGCAACGGAGAAGACTGAAGTTGCTACATTTTCACTTCACACACACACACACAAATAAACAAAAAATAAAAAATAAAAAACCTCACACCATTAATACAGACACAATCTTAACCAGCCTGAAGAAAACTTCCATATTTGTATCACTATCATATTCTTTATGTAGTTTATTAGAGTAGATAACAGATGAAGTCAATATTCTTAATTTAAACTCTTCTTAGTAGCTAAATGAGTTGTCATTGTTTGTTGTTGTTTTTTTTTTGTTTGGTTGGTTTTTTTTGTTTTGTTTTCTTACATAATCTATCTATAGGATCAATCCTGTGGCAAATAAGTAACATACAATAAAATACATAAAACAACAACAAAAACAATAATAACAACAAACACATAATTTTCCTCTAAAGCAGTTACTGTCCCCACCAAATGAATTGTGTAAGTTCTCATTGTGCATATATATATTCATAACATAGACACTGTCTTCTTTTTATCTTAGAGACTTAAGTTTTCAATTTGCACAATGGCAATAAGGACAACAGGAATATCACACAAGAGAGACATAAGATCTATTGCAAGGTGTGATAGAGAAAATTACAGGAGTAAATGAACACAGTGAAACTCTAGGTTTTAGGCAGGTGAGAAAGCCAAAGCTTCAGTTTGGAAATGTTTTGTGAACAAGAGACTGAAGAAGGACATAAATGTTGTTGAATGCATAAGGTACAGGACCGGGAAGAAGAAAAACTGATTATTTGTTACTGATGATCAATGGCAGGAAGGAATTCAGTCCTTATATCAGAAAAGAAACAGAGGGGACTCACATGAATGTTCATCTGAAAATGAAAAAAGTTCAGCCCCATTTTTTTTTATTAAAAAATAAAGAATAATAAATAAATAAATAAACAAACAAATAAATAAAGTTGTCTTGGCACTGAAAACTGTGGAGGAAGTTGAATCTTGAATTTAACAGTTTAAGCAGTGTCATTAGATTGTGCTAGGAATAAGCAATATTTGCAGGAAAAAAGAAAAAAAACCAACAAGAACAACAACAAAAAAAAACATCGTGGAATCATAGAATCATTCAGGTTGGAAAAGACCTCTAAGATTACCTAGTCTAGCCTTTAACCTAGTGCTAATGTCTAAACTAGTCTTAGACTAAAAGTCTAAGTACTAAACCGTGAAAGTAAATTCTAAATCTACATATTTCTTGAAGACCTCCAGGGATGGTGACCCAAACGCTTCCCTGGGGAGCCTCTTTTAATGTCGCACAACCCTTTGAGTAAAGAAATTTCTCCTAATATCCAACCTAAGCCTTTCCTGATGCAACTTAAGGCCATTTCCCCTATTCTTATCACTTGGAGCTTCGGAGAATCTCCACCTCACTACAACCTCTTTTAAGGTAATTCTAAATTATAATAAGGTCTCCCCTGAGCCTTCTCTTCTCCTAGCTAAAAAACAAATAAACAAACAAACAAACAAAAAACAAAACAACAACAACAACAAAAATAACAACCAGCTCCCTCAGCTCATAAGACTTGTTTTCTAGACGCTTCACCATCTTTGTTGCCCTCTTTTGGACATGTTCCAGCACCTCAATGTCCTTGTCATAGTGAGAGACACAAAACTGAACACTGTATTCGAGGTCTGGCCTCACCAGCACTGAGTATGGAAGGACAATCACTTCCCTAGCCCTGCTGGCCACACGGTTCCTGATACAAGACAGGATGCTCTTGGCCTTCTTGGCTGTCTGAGCACACTCCTGGCTCATATTCAGCCAGCTATCAACCAGCACCCCCAGGTCGCTTTCCACCAGGTAGCTTTCCAGCCACGCTTCCCCAAGCCTGTAGCGATGCGTGGGGTTGTTTTGTCCCCAGTGCAGGACCTAGCACTTAGACTTGTTAAACTTCATACAGTTGGCCTCAGCCCATCAGTCCAGCCTTTCCAGACCTCTCTGCGGAACCTGTCTTCCCTTGAGCAGATTGATGGTCACACCTAATTTGGTGTCATCTGCAAACTTACTGAGGGTGCACTCGATCCCCTCCAGATCATTGATAAAAATATTGAAGAGATCTGGCACCAATACTGAGCCCTGGGGACAGCTCTATTGACAGACTTTTAACTGGATTTAACTCCATTTACCACAACTCCTTGGGCCACCCAGACAGATTTTAATCCAACAAAGCATATACCCATCTAAGCGTTAGGCAGCCAGCCTCTTCAGAAGAATTCTTTGGAAAGCAATGTCAAAAGCCTTACTGACATCTAGTAAGACCACATCCACAGCCTTTCCCTCAGGCACTCATGATATTCTCCGATGTCACTGAGGTGTTCTGTGCATTTTCAGGAATACGCTTCTCCTGTCCTTCTCCTGGCATGAACAATCTGTTTTCTGGGATGAGACTGTTTACCTAATTTCTCCAGTGGCCCAATCTCCTACAGTTTGAGATTTTCAGTATCCTTAGTTTACGTTCCTTTACTCATTTTACAAAGCTGCATCACAGACGTAATTTCCTGAAGTTAAATTTAAAATGATAGATCTGGTACTAATGAATAGATGTAAAAGACAGCTAGCTATATGTAGAATGTTCAGAAGAGATCAGCTGAGCAAAGCATAACTTAAATTGAAAAAAAAAGAAAAGGTAAGAGATGAAAATACTTATGAAGTTAAAGAAACTGTTTAAAAATAAGCTCTGATTCCTTTATGGAGAAAATATGTGAAGAATGAAATGGTAAACAACTTGCTAAGAGAAATACTTCTCGAAGGTCTAGGGATGAAGAAATACAACAGGAATCATAGAATATGCCATGCTGAAAGGGATTCACAAGGATCATACTGTCCAACTCCTGGATCTGCAAAGGACCACTCAAAAATATGTCTGAGAGTGTTGTCCAAATGCTTCTTGAACTCTGACAGGCTCGGTGCCATGACCACTTCCCTGGGGAGCCTGTTCCGGTGGCTGACGACCACATTGGCAATGAAACTTTTCCTAATATTCAGCCTGAAACTCTGTTGTAGATTCATGCTATTCCCTCAGGTCCTATTACAGTCACCAGACCATAGAGAACAGCATGTGCACCTCTGTTGTGATGGGGTCTCCCCTCAGTCTCCTCTTCTCTAGGCTGAACAAACCAAGTGAATTCAGCCAGTTCTCATATATCTTGCCCTCTAGACCCTCTACCATATGTGTTGCCCTCCTTTGGATGCTCCCTAACAGTTTTATGTCTTGTTATAGTGTGGTACCCAAAACTGCACACAAAACTCAAGGTGAGGCCACACCAACATGGAGTAGAGTGAGACAATCAGTGGCTAGCCATGATGTGCTTGATGCGCTCCAGGATACAGTTGGCCCTTTTGGCTGTCAGAACACACTTCTGACTCATATTCAACTTGCTGTTGACCAAAGATTCCTTTCTGCGGGGCTGCTCTCCAGGCTCCCATCCCCCAGTCTGTATACATATCTAGAATTGCCCTGTGACAGGTGCAGAAACCAGCATTTACTCTTGTTAAATTTGATACAGTTGGTGATTGCCCACTCCTCTAATTTTTCAAGATCTCTCTGAAAGGCGTCTTTACCCTTGATGGAATCAACAGCTCCTCCAAATTTAGAGTCATCTGCAAACTTACTCAGTGTAACTTGAAGTCCTACATACAAGTCATTTATGAAATCATTAAAGAGGACTGGCCCTAAAATGGAGCCCTGGAGAACCTACTAGTGACCGGCCACCAGCCTGCTATAACCCCATTTACTATAACTCGTTGAGCCTTACCTATCATCCAATTGTCCACCCATCATATTACGCATTTATCTGGCTGTATGCTGAACATCTATTTTTTATTTTTTTATTTTTTTTTTCCCCAGAATAATACTGAGAGAAACCTTAATGAAAGCTTTACTGAAATCCAAAAAGATTACAATCCACTGGCTCCCCTTTGTACAGCTGCATAAGTGAACTTGTCGTAAAAGGAAACTAAGTTCCTTGAAAAGGGCCTTCCCCTCATGAACCCATGTTGGCTCTCACCAATGACCACATTGTACTTCGTGTGTTTATTACTAACTCCCAGAATAATTTTCTCCATAATTTTACCAGGCCCTAAAGTGAGACTGACAGGCCAGTATTTACCATCTCTTCTGTCTTACCCTTCCTGAAAATTGGAACGTTTGCCAGAATCCTGTCAAATGAGACCTCTCCAGATTCCCAAGAACATTGGAAAAAGGTCTTGCAATAACAACAGCCAGCTGTCTGAGTACCCTGGTATGAATCCAACTGGACCTCACAGACATATGCATCCAGATGGAGCAGCAAGTCCCACACAAGTTCAGAGTTGGCTGGGAGTTTATCTTTACCACAGTCACAGTCCTCCAACTGAGATTTCCAGGTGTCCCAGGGACCATCACTGGTGTTGAAGACAGGGGCAAAGATGGCATTACACATCTCTACTTTGTCTATGTTCCTATTTGTGAGGTGACCATCCTCATGAAGTAACGGACCAATGTTACTTGGTCCATTATTCTGTCCCTCCCTTTGGTGTTAACATATTATAAATAAATAAATAAATACATACATACATAAATACATAAAATTAAAGATTAAAAACTTTAATTGATCTCTGGCTGCATGAACAGCAGCCAGCTCTCCCTACGAACAGCATCCCTATAGTCCTCTTATGTCACACAACCTCACTTCCAGTGGCCATACAATTTATTTTTCCAAGCTCTATAATAAGATCCATGCTCAGCAAAGCCAACCTTCTGCTTCTTCTCCTTGACTTCTGACATTTTGGAATTGTTTGTTATTGTGCTTTTAAGAAGAGGTATTTAAAAAGGGACCAACACTGATGGACACCAGTTCCTTCAAATGCAGTTTCTCAGGGGATCTTGCAAACTAGTTCACCAAGCAGATTGAACTC
Organism: Cygnus olor; assembly: GCF_009769625.2. Lineage (NCBI taxonomy): Eukaryota > Metazoa > Chordata > Aves > Anseriformes > Anatidae > Cygnus > Cygnus olor. The sequence goes on from NW_024429059.1 coordinate 200,246, forward strand.
TGCTCTCCCCGTATCCAGGGTTGAAGTTTTCATGGCAGTTTTCCTCCTGTCACCAAAGATTTTAAACTCAACTACTTCCTGGTCACTATGGCCAAGGTGGCCATCAATTGCCACTTCACTCATGAGACCCTGTCTGCGTACAAGCAGAAGATCTAGGAGGACACCTTCCTTAGTCATCTCCCTTAGTAGCTGTACCAATAAGTTATCACCAAGATGTTTTAGGAATCTCCTCAACCTGCTTATATCAGCCTTGTGGTACACCGAGTTCATGCATGGCAAGTTGATTTCCCCCAAAAGGACTGCACCTGATCTAGAGGTAAAGTTCCCCAAAGAATATTTCATTGATGTCATCATCATGGCTGGGTGGTCTATAGTAGACTCCCACAATGACATCCCCTTTATTTGCTTTATTTGCTTTTCCCTTACCCAGAGGGTCTCATCCATGCCGTCACCACCTGCAAGCTCCATACACTCCAACCCCTCCATTGCATATATCATCACCACCCCACCTTGCCTGCCCTGCCTATCTCTCCTGAAGAACCTATGACTTTGCATGAGGTTTTACTTATACCAATGACATTGTAGCTCTGGGACTGATCCAAGGCTTCTAGCTACTCTTGCTTGTTTCTCATGATGCATGTATTGATGTAGAAGCATTTCAAATGTGCTTCATTGTACCCAGCACCCCACGGAGTGGACTAAAAGATTTCAGTAGCCTGCAGTCTCTCAGGGAAAGTTATAATGTCCAGCAAATCAATATAACAGTAACAGTCAAGCCTTTGCCTGTCAAATGCAGAATCAATTTTTTTTTTTTGTTATTGACATAAAATCTACTGTAAACATACCACTTAAACAAATATCATCTTTGAAGTATCCTTCAACTATGTAGAATCATCCCTTATTTGTGGTTGTATCTACTTGTACTGTTATTGACTCAAGACCAATATTATATATATTTAAAGCTGTAAACATTTTCAACATTTTCTCTTCAAGTAGAAAACATGCTATGCTAAAACAGAATTTTATTTATTTATTTATTTATTTAGGTGGTGGTGGTGGTGTCTCTTTTTTGTTTGTTTACGAATATCAGAAAAAGAGTTTTCAGTAAATTAGTTATTGAATTACATCTATGAGCCACTCATTCCAACACAGAAGGAGCTGGAAAATAAGCATTACATATTGCTAGATGATGCAGAAACAGTGAAGTCTGCACATAAACCTATTAAATTTTTCATATGCAATATTAAAACTAAGCTTAGAGTTCTACTTTCAAGTGTAATTGATGTAGCAAAATACAAAAATTAATGGATGTTTCACTTAGCTGATTCCACAAAACACTTACTGTACATGCATCCGTACACTTCGATGCGCATTCCGATTCTACCATTGGGATTCCAGTCCAAAGGCACAAAGCGGAGAAATCTTGCTTTAATGGAATGCTGAAGCCTGTAGTATACAACACTATCTGCATTTGTGTTTCCAGAAAATGCCTAGAAGAAAACGAAAAACAGATCAGTCACATCCATATTGAATACAGAAATATATTTTATTATTGCTGATCTTTTCATTTTACACCCTCATCTGGTAAACAGTCAAGAACAAGAAAAAAAAATTGTCAGTGAATTCAACAGGAATAACCATTCAATCAAATTTGATTCTTCTTCTAGATCAAGTCAGCTGTCTATTTAATGCCAATACCATACTCATTAAAAACCTCAGAACTTCTGAAATTTAAGTGAATGAAATGTCATTTTCCAAACCAAACATTCCTTTCCAAAATGTGTAGAACACCCTGACATTTCAATATGTTGTACTACCTAATATATATATATATATATATTTGTCATAAGACAGTAGAGAAAGCTCAAAAGCTTTGCTTTTGCCTAAAGGTCACCTAAATTTCATTAAAATCTTGTATCATGTGGAGTATCCTGAATATAAAAAAGTTCCACTTATAATTGCAGTGATGTGGAAAGACTCTGGTTTCCAAATAAAGAGGACAGAGTAATGTGAAATAATTTAAATTCAGTGTTCTGTTGAAAAGGAAAAATATATGTTTTAACATTTTTTTTTCCCCAATGGAGAAAAAAAAAAAAGAAAAAAGAAAAAAAAAAAAGAAAAAGAAAAAAGAAAAAAAAAAGAAAAAAGAAAAAAGAAAAAAAAAGGAAAAAAGAAAAAAAGAAAAAAAAGAAAAAAGAAAAAAGAAAAAAAAAGGAAAAAAGAAAAAAGAAAAAAGAAAAAAAAAAGGAAAAAAGAAAAAAGAAAAAAAAGAAAAAAGAAAAAAGAAAAAAAAAAGAAAAAGAAAAAAGAAAAAGAAATAAAACTATTATCAGGAAAAAAAAAGGGAGTATTTAACATACAAGATTAATTTTCTTATTGTTACATAGAGAAAAAATTTAGGAGACATAAGGTGTGAGAATTGGAAAAAAAAAAAGTAAAAGCTTGTGGGTCAAGATAAAGACAGTTTAATAGGACAGAGAAGAAAGAAAAATAATAATTATAATAATGATAATACTACTAATAATGATGTGTCCAAAACAAGTGATGCACAATGCAATTGCTTATCTCCCACTGAGCAATACCCATCTTAACCCCGAGCAGTGGTCTCCCCCCACCCTGGCCAGCCACCCCATATTAATTTTTCAGCATGATATCATATGGCATGGAATATCCCTTTGGCCAGTCTGGGTCAGCTGTCCCGGGTCTTTCTCTTCCCAGATCCCTGATGCACCCCCAGCCTCCTCAGTGGCAGGGTGGTATGAGCAGCTGAAAAGTCCTTGGCTTAGTGTAAGCATTGCTCTGCAATAATGAAAACATCAGCATGTTATCAACATTATTCTCATCCTAAATGCAACACACACCACCATACCAGCTACAAGGAGGAAAATTAAATACATCCTAACTGAAACCAGGACATGAGAAAATATAAAATGAACATAAAAACAAGGAACTGTAATCATAAAAATTAGTAGCAACTTAAAAACTGTAGAATATCTTCTGATTTTGCTGGTTACATTAAGATCTCTCTCCCTCCCCCCTCCCCCCCCCCCCCCCCCCTTTTTTTTTTTCCTCATTGCCTGTGTTATATGAAGCAGTTTGTGTTATACGAAATAATTTGTTCACACAATTGGGGTTTAAATATCTGATACATAAAACAGAAATTGCTCTCTGAAATGTTTTGATTAGCAGAAATAAAAAGATTATACATTTCTGGATAAATGGACAATGCTGTTGCTAGAGTTATAAGCAACAGAAGTAGTCTGCAAAAGTATATAGAAACCAAAAAGTCCACACTTTTAAAGTTCTTTTTAAACAGCTTTTTGAAGCATAGATGAGCTTCATTCTATTCATTATGTACCCTCCTATACATGAAACTTTTTACTTTTCTTCCTTTGCACTAGTCAAATTTCCACATAAATTCTAATCTCTGAAAATTCAATAGAAAAAAAAAAAAGGAAAAAAAAAGAAAAAAAAGAAAGAAAACAGAAAGCAACTAGTGAATGTGCTCATTACAGCTAACCTATTAAGCTAGTAATAAGCAATGAGAGTTAGCGACTCTGAATATCTACACCACTTTCAGCTTCATGCTTTGTGATTTAACTATCATAGCGGGTGAAGCTGGAAAGACTGTACAATAAACACCAGAGAACTACTATTTGCAGGGTGAGAGTACTCCAGACCTCTTGTTCCTTCAAATCCTTATTTGCAGCCTGTAACAAATGTAGTTGCTAGAGAAAGTGTCAATTAGTTTGTTGACTGAACCAGAACCCAGACCCCAGAATATTAAATACTGGAAGTAAATGAAGTGTTCAATTAAGATTTTTTTTTCCAAGATCATTTTAAGAGAGCAGCCACCTCATTAAAATTAGTTCTTAAATTTTAGAAATGGAATGCATATTGCCTCTTTTTTATTTTTTTTTTTTTTTTTTATGCAGTATATACTTAACCCATGTGTTGTTAACTTAAAAATATATTTTTACTTCAATAGCAGCCTAAAAGTAATTCACACTACTCCTTAAATGATTCAAACTGTCCAGTTTATAATTCAATACTTTTAGCTTCCATTTTATAAAGATTTTATCTGAAAAGAACTAATTCTTGATATGTATCGAGTACCAAATAAGTCTTTATTGCTTGATTTTAAACAATTTAAAGCTTAAAATACAGTTTGAGGCTTTTTTTTATTATTATTATTTTAATACTTTTTACAAGAAAATGAATGATGAAGCAATCAGACAGTTTCTCCTTCAGAACTGAAGGCATGCCTGTAGCCTAACAAATAAACTGAAGACTTTTTAGAGGAGATGTATACAAAATATGACAGATACATTCCTGCCTATACAGTACATCAAAATTATAGATTGGTTGGGCTTGAAGGGACCTTAAAGATCATATAATTTCATATAATTAGCCCCCACCCCCTCCCCCCAATAGGGAAACCTCCCCCTACATCAGGTTGATCCCACCAGGCCTTAACATTTCCAGGGATGGGGCATCCACAACTTCTCTGGGCAACCTGTTCCATTACCTCACCACTGTGAGGCACTAGAAAAATTACTGTTTAACAGTCTGATCCAGTAATCATTTAAATACACAAAAAATGGAGCTACCTTCCTCTCATCCCTGCCATCTTTAGACTATTCAGATCACTTAATTCTTGTGTCAAATCACTCAAAGGGAACATATCATTAGTTTTAGATTATGTAGGAAGCAGAGTCTTCACAACCCACACAGATATCTGATGATTAAAAAAATTTAATGTGACCCTTGGTTAACATGAATGTTACATATAATAAGCATTGCGTTTGCATAAATTTTAATAGGGTTGTAAAGCTAACCCCTCTAATACAACTGCTTACTGATTCTTATTTCATGCTCTTAGATACACTATATTTTACTGCTATTGGCATTACATTGGCATGAAAATGTGTCATGTTTCTCAGATAATGTTGGTTTTTAAGACATGGAAGTGCAATACTACAGTGCAACCTTAAATGGTAACAGGACCACTCAGCAGTACAGATAGATATGTAAGCAGACAGTTCTTCATGGCCTATTTTATTTCATGAAGGGAGAACACTAGGCTGCAATGGCTTTAAATGGGGACCTACTCTCTAACCTGTTTTAACCCCCACACTCAGTATCTAACCTGCACTTTTTTTTTGTTTGTTTTAATTAGTATTAATAATCATTTTTATTATTATTTATTTAATCTCAAGCTATTTTAACCCTGCTTTGAAGGTAGAATTATCTCTTTTATTATGCCATCAGAGATCACTTGTGTGCTCCAGTATGTATTCGTAAAGTGAAATCCTTTGTGGATTTGTAGCTTAAAAAGGTTGTGAAGACAAGTTTATGCCAAGACAAGTTAAAAGATAAATTATTTGTTTCCCTCTCCATTCTCTACCCAGAAAGAAATGAAACGTGTTTTTAGACACAAGTGCCATGTCCTAAAGTCCTTCATCTAGTAAAAAAAGCCCTCCATTTTTAAAACTGTTTGTGAGACGTGCTGTGTATTCTAAGACGTACTTTAGGTCATCCATAACAGATGATACTTATAAATGATTGTGATTATAGATAAACTGTAAAACATGGTATAGGACTGAATAATATGCATAGTTTTAACATATTTTGTGTACGTATTGTAATAAATACTGTAATGTTTATCATAAATACTACTTCATATTACATACAAATTAAAATTTAATTTTAATTTCATATGGTTACCCTCATTTCATGTTTAATGACAAGAATTAGAACAGGACCCCAACATAGATAATTTTATCACAATAAGAAGCTCAGCAAATGAAGTACTAAAGCTCCTAGACAAAGGTCTGCGGTTCTCACTGTTGTTTTTGAATTCTATAAAGAACACCAGTAAAAGCAGTCAACGAAATCAGTGTGAAGTAGATAAAGAGCTGTTCCTATAACATATTTGCTGCTTTTTGCATGATGTTGCTTATGGTTTGCAAATGTTAACAAGCCACTTTGCCTGTAAAAGTTTTTCTGCTTCTGGGAGATACCAAAACTACAGTTGGCATTAGTGCCAGGGGGAGTCATGAAAGGAATAAAAATCCCAGTAAGTTACTGACAATTTGTTTGGCTTAGAGCGTCATCCAAACTTCAGTAGGACTGTTGTAATATTAATTCATTCTGTGATCTTCTCAGAGTTCAAAACAGGGAGCTCAAAATAAAATATTTTCTTACCTAATTCCAGAGCTATATTTAGTTTCTTATATTAGGTTAACTATTTAGATCTCTATAACAAATGGGATGTCTATTCAAGTTAACATAGCGCATAATACAAGTAACATCAATGTCAATGAAATATTCAGTTCACAAGAATCCAATCATTTCATGACTTGTGATCCTTGTGGGTCCCTTCCAACTCAGGATATTCTTTTTTAGGATTTTTTATTTTATTTATTTATTTATTTATTTATTTATTTTCATTCAGACTTCCCATTCATTCAGACTTCCTATCCCATTAACTGTATGAAGTTATTGTCAATCTTTTGAAGTTGGTCTTGAAATTCAAAAGGTGTGAACTGTTTGGTTAAAGTGGAAATATGAATGTAAAAGTCCTTCTTTCTGGCCAGAAAACAATGTACCAGATGACAACCTCCTTTACTTGATTACCAGACTGGAATTATGGCTAGGACGAAATATGGCTGGAGGGGGTGATTCTGTCTCTCTACTCCACTCTTCTGAGACCCCATCTGGAGTGCTGCATTTAGTTCTGGGGCCCTCAGCAAAAGAAGGACATGGGTGTGTTGGACTGAGTCAAGAGGAGGGCTGTGAAGATGATCATGGCTGGAGCACCTCTGCTATGAAGACAGACTGAGGGACTTGGGTTTGTTTAGGCTGGAGAAGAGAATGCTCTGGGGAGAGTTTATAGTGGCATTTCCAGTACCTAGAGACCTTTCAGGTCCCTTCCAACCATTAAACCACTCTATAATTCTATGACTCTATAAAAAGACCAAAGATTTATGCAAAAACTGACAGATGTATTAGCTATAAAATACTCAGTGATGCATTAAATACATGTACTTTATAATAGGCCTTGTCTATGAACTGTTTGTAGATATAGCTGAACTGTACTCAACTAATCTTCAATTGACAAAAGCATATGGCTGTTGTACGTACTCATAAAGCCAGATGAACATAAAGTACATAACATTAACATAAAAGAAGAACATAAAATAAGGACGTATTAATCACAATATGGTTAATATATATGAGGTTACAATAAATAAATAAATAAATAAATAAATAAATAAACAAATTCAATAAAATAAAATAAAATAAAATAAAATAAAGCTAGAAAATGTCCTAAATTCCTGTTCTAGTAAATGTCCACTGTTTGTAACATCTTCTGCTACCCCTGTAAGATCATACTCCAGTTGTCAAGCTCTGATGCATTTACACGTTGTGCACATTAAATTCACAATGCTATGTTTGAAAGAAAAATAGCTGACTAGATACAGCAGTAACATGATTGCCAAGCAAAACTGTCTGGGCCTTAAAATCACTGTCATACTGCAAACGCATCACAGAATTGCAGAATGGATGAGGTTGGAAGGGACCTCTGAAGATCATCTTGTCCAACCCCTCTGCCGAGCAGGATCACCTTGAGCACATTGCACAGAATGGCATCCAGGTGGGTTTTGAATATCTCCACAGAAGGAGACTCCACAACCTCTCTGGGAAACCTGTTCGAGTGCTCTGTCACCCTCACAGGAAAAAAGTGCCCTCTCATATTCAGATGGAACCTCCTGTGTTTCAGTTTGTGTCTGTTGTATCTTGTCCTGTCGCTGGGCACAACTGAAAAGAGACCAGCTCCATCATCTCAACACCCTCCCTTCAGATATTTATATACATTAATGAGGTCTCCCCTCAGTCTTCTCTCTTCCAGGCTAAACAGGCTCAGTTCTCGCAGACTGTCCTCGTACAACAGGTGCTCCAGTCCTCTAACCATCTTTATAGCCCTCCTCTGAACTTGGTCCAGTAGTTCTATGTCCCTCTTGCAGTGGGGAGCCCAGAACCGAACACAATACTCCAGGTATGGACCCACCAGGGCTGAGTAGAGGGGGAGGATCACCTCCCTTGACCTACTGCCAACACTCTTCTGAATGCACCCCAGGATACCATTGGCCTTCTTGGCCACAAGGGCACATTGCTGATTCATGGTCAGCCTGCTGTCCACCAGGACTCCCAGGTCCCTCTCTGCAGAGCTGCTCTCCAGCAGGTCTGTCCCCAGTCTGTATTGCTGCTTGGGGTTATTCCTCCCTAGGTGCAGGACTCTGCATTTGCCCTTGTTGAACTTCATGAGGTTCCTTTCAGCCCAACAGTCCAGTCTGTTGTAGTCCCTCTAAATGGCAGCACAGCCCTCTGGGGTATCAGCCACTCCTCCCAGATTTGTGTCATCAGCAGACTTGCTGAGGGTCTACTCTGTTCCATCGTCAAGGTCATTGATGAATAAGTTGAACAACACTGGACCCAATACTGACCTCTGGGGGACACTGGTAGCTACAGGCCTCCAATGAGACTCCACACCACTAGGCACAGCCCTCTGAGTTCTGCCATCCAGCCAACTATCAATCCACCTGTGGTGGTTTTACTCGGGTGGGCGGCTGAGCTCCACCACAACTGCTCTCTCGCTCCCCCCCCCTCCTCAAAGAGGAAGGGGGAGAAAATACAACACAAAGAGCTCAAGGTTTGAGATGAGAATGATTTAATTAAAGGGAAAGGGAATAGGGGAAAAAAAAAAAAAAAAAAAAGAAAAAGAAAAACAAACAAACAAACAAAAAAGGTCATGTGGAAGCACAGAAAGGGGAAAAAAAAAAAAAAGTTACTCTCTACTTCCCATCAATGAGCGATGTTCAGCCATGTCCTGGGAAGCAGGGCCTCAAAATGCGTAGCGTTGTTTGGGAGGACAGCCCCCTCCCCCATGAGAGCCTCCCTTTTATTGCTGAGTGTGACATCATGTGGTATGGAATTGTCCTGGTTTTAGTTAGGACAGAGTTAATTTTCCTCCTAGTAGCTGGTAGGGTGCTATGTTTTGGATTAGAATGAGAAGAGCGCTGATAACATGCTGATGTTTTAATTGGAGAGGAGAGGAGAGGAGAGGAGAGGAGAGGAGAGGAGAGGAGAGGAGAGGAGAGGAGAGGAGAGGAGAGGAGAGGAGAGGAGAGGAGAGGAGAGGAGAGGAGACTCGAGGAGAGGAGAGGAGAGGGGGAGGAGAGGGGAGGAGAGGGGAGGAGAGGAGAGGGGAGGAGAGGGGAGGGGTGGAGAGGGGAAGAGAGGAGTGTATACTCGAGGAGAGGAGAGGAGAGGAGAGGAGAGGAGAGGAGAGGAGAGGAGTGGAGAGGAGAGGAGAGGAGAGGAGAGGAGAGGAGAGGAGAGGAGAGAGAGGAGAGGAGAGGAGAGGAGAGGAGGAGAGGAGAGGAGAGGAGAGGAGAGGAGAGGAGAGGAGGGAGAGGAGAGGAGAGGAGAGGAGAGGAGAGGAGAGGAGAGGAGAAGAGAGGAGAGGAGAGGAGAGGAGAGGAGAGGAGAGGAGAGGAGAGGAGAGGAGGGAGAGGAGAGGAGAGGAGAGGAGAGGAGAGGAGAGGAGAGGAGAGGAGAGGAGAGGAGAGGAGAGGGGAGGAGAGGGCAGGAGAGGAGATGAGAAGAGACTCGAGGAGGAAAGACTCGAGGAGACTCGAGGAGACTCGAGGAGAGGAGAGGGGAGGAGAGGGGGAAGGAGAGGATAGGAAAGGAGAGGAGAGGAGAGGAGAGGAGAGGAGAGGAGAGGAGAGGAGAGGAGAGGAGAGGAGAGGAGAGGAGAGGAGAGGAGAGGAGAGGAGAGGAGAGGAGAGGAGAGGAGAGGAGAGGAGAGGAGAGGAGAGGAGAGGAGAGGAGAGGAGAGGAGAGGAGAGGAGAGGAGAGGAGAGGGGAGGAGAGGGGAGGAGAGGAGAGGGGAGGAGAGGAGAGGAGTGGAGAGGGGAAGAGAGGAGGGTAGACTCGAGGAGAGGAGAGGAGAGGGGAGGCGAGGAGAGGAGAGGAGAGGAGAGGAGAGGAGAGGAGAGGAGAGGAGAGGAGACGAGAGGAGAGGAGAGGAGCGGAGAGGAGAGGAGAGGAGAGGAGAGGCGAGGAGCGGAGGGGAGAGGAGAGGAGAGGGAGGAGAGGAGAGGAGAGGGGAGGAGAGGGGAGGGCAGGACAAGAGAGTAGAGGGGAGGAGAGGAGAGGAGAGGAGAGGAGAGGAGAGGAGAGGAGAGGAGAGGAGAGGAGAGGAGAGGAGAGGAGAGGAGAGGAGAGGAGAGGAGAGGAGAGGAGAGGAGAGGAGAGGAGAGGAGAGGAGAGGAGAGGAGAGGAGAGGAGAGGAGGGGAGACTTCAGGAAACTTCAGGAGACTCCAGGAGACTGGAGGAGAGTGGAGGAGACTGGACGAGATTTGGGGAGAGGAGAGTCGAGGAGACGATGCTCAAGGAGAAGAGAGGAGTCTCGAGGCGATGAGACTCGAGGAGAGGAGACTGAGTGAATATACGAAAATCCAAAGTTCTTTTTTTTTTTTTTTCTTTTTGGATATTCATTTCTGATTTTTTGTCTATAATATTTTAGAATTAATATATTAATATACACACACAGAAGTACCCTTTAATTGGTGCAGCTTTAAATAACAGAAGTATTTTAAATGCGGTGTATTATTTTAACTTTACGTGGAGGAATGGCTTAATGCTTACAAAATTCATATTTGAAAAGTGTTCATATCCTTCTACTTTCTAATGTAAAAATACTTTTGTATTTATGCTATTTGTTATCATGTTATTTTTTTATTGTTACATTTTTATGCTTATATAGTTAAAGACATTTGGCAAATTATGGTGTTTTTTTATAAATACATTTTTCTTCCTACCTTCTGATATGAAAAAATTAATTCATATCACAAGGCAAGAAAAAAATAACTTTAAAAATATGACATTTATTAATGCTGTAAATAAAATATAGATGACATTTTTATTGTAAAAGTACTAGAAATCTTTTAATGACCCTGTGTTTTATGAAGAACATTTGAAATGTTGTTTGATAGCTGAAGAACTATTTCCATATTCTGACAGATCTAAAAATATACAATTTATATCCTATTAAATTGTCATGTCCTTTTCCTGTATTTATTTTAACATCACTTCTGATTGCTGAGATGTTAATTTGCCAAGCAAAAGCAGTATCCTTTTATAATCAGCTTGATCATTGACTTATTCAGTAATGACAAAGGCTTTGTGGACCTAACAATTTCTTAGTTCAGAGAGAGAGATGCATATTATAAAGATCAGACTTCAAAGATTAATTCAGTAACTGTACAGTTTAATCCAAAACTCAGTAGTTTAAGTTAAAAAATAAAAAATATATGTAAAAAAATAAAAATTAAAAAAAAGTGTTGGACAGGTAGAAGGTAGGAAGAGGTACATATTGTAGCTGTCCTAGGAAATGAATTCTTAAATTAATTTCTTATAATGAATTCGATACCAAGTGTTGGAAACAGGTATCGAGAATGTCTGAACTGACTGCTTACAGCCGCTTTAAATGTGTCAATAGCTATCAGACTGACTGCTTATTTCCATCTTTTTTTTGTTTTTTTTTTTTTTTCCTAGCTTGTTGACCCATCCCTAGTATTTATAAGACACACTGACAAATTATTTACATTTTTATAAGATTTTAACTTTTACAGCATTGTATTTAATACATTAGAATCTCAGACCATTTTCTTTAATTCTTCAGGTTATTATATTTTTATTATGTTTTCTTATTTTTTTCTTATTTTGTTATTATATATATATATTTATATTACATATATTTTATTATATTTTGTTTATATTTTGTTATTATATTTTGTTCTCTGGATACCCAGTACCCTGAGCTGGTGGAAGGGGAGGAGGAGCAAAATGTGGACCTCATAATCCATGAGGAAATAGTCGGCAACCTGCTACAGCACTTGGATGTACTCAAGTTGATGGGGCTAGAAGGGATCCACCTGAGGGTACTGAGAGAACTGGCGGAAGAACTGACCAAGCCACTTTCCATAATTTATCAGCAGTCCTGGCTATCAGGGGAGGTCCTAGTTGACTGGTGGCTAGAAAATGTGACACCCATCTTACAAGAAGGGCCGGAGGGTAGACCTCAGAAACTATAGGCCTGTTAGTTTGACTTCACTACCAGGGAAGCTCATGGAACAGATTATGTTGAGTGTCATCACACGGCACTTGCAGGGCAAGCAGGCGATCAGGCCCAGTCAGCATGGGTTTATGAAAGGCAGGTCCTGCTTGACGAACCTGATCTCCTTCTATGACAAAGTGACATGCTTAGTGGATGAGGGAAAGGCTGTCGATGTGGTCTACCTAGATTTCAGTAAAGCTTTTGACACTGTTTCCCACAGCATTCTCCTCAAGAAACCAGCTGCTAATGGTTTGGACTGGCATATGCTTCGTTGGGTTAAAAACTGTCTGGATAGCTGGGCCCAAAGAGTCGTGGTGAATAGAGTCAAATCAAGTTGGAGGCCGGTCACTAGTGGAGTCCCCCAGGGCTCAGTACTAGGGCCAGTTTTCTTTAATATCTTTATCGATGATGTGGATGAGGGGATTGAGTGCACCCTCGGTAAGTTTGCAGATGACACCAAGTTAGGTGCATGTGTCGATCTGCTCGAGGGTAGGAAGGCTCTGCAGGAGGATCTCTGCAGGCTGGACCGATGGGCTGAGGCCAACTGTATGAAGTTCAACAAGGCCAAGTGCCGTGTCCCGCACCTGGGGCACAACAACCCCAAGCAGAGCTACAGGCTGGGAGATGAGTGGTTGGAAAGCTGCCTGGCAGAGAAGGACCTTGGAGTATTGGTTGATAGTGGGCTGAATATGAGCCAGCAGTGTGCTCAGGTGGCCAAGAAGGCCAACAGCATCCTGGCTTGCATAAGAAACAGTGTGGCCAGCAGGACTAGGGATTGTTCCCCTGTACTCGGCTCTGGTGAGGCCGCACCTCGAGTACTGTGTTCAGTTTTGGGCCCCTCACTACAAGAAAGACTCCAGCATATCCAGAGAAGGGCAACGAAGCTGGTGAGGGTTCTGGAGAACAAGTCTTAGAAGAAGCGGCTGAGGGAGCTGGGGTTGTTTAGGCTGGGGAAGAGGATGCTCGGGAGCGACCTTATCGCTCTCAATAGGTACCTTAAAGGAGGCTGTAGGGAGGTGGGGGTTGGTGTATACTCCTATGTACCCGGTGACAGGACGAGGGGGAATGGGCTAAAGTTGCACCAGGGGAGGTTTAGGTTGGATATTAGGAAGAACTTCTTTACCAAAAGGGTTGTTAGGCATTGGAATAGGCTGCCCAGAGAAGTAGTGGTGTCAAAATCCCTGGAGGTCTTTAAAAAACGTTTGGATGTAGAGCTTAGTGATATGGTTTAGTGAAGGACTTGTTAGTGTTAGGTCAGAGGTTGGACTCGGTGATCTTGGAGGTCTCTTCCAACCTAGACGATTCTGTGATTCTGTGATATCATAGAATCACATAATCGCAGAATAGTAGGGGTTAGAAGGGACTCCAACTCCCCTGCCAAAGCAGGTTCCCTACAGCAGGTTGCCCAGGTAGGCATCCAGACGGGCCTTGAATATCTCCAGAGAAGAAGACTCAACAACCTCCTTTGGCAGCCTGTTCCAGTGCTCCGTCACCCTCACCGTGAAGAAGTTCTTTCTCATGTTGGTGCGGAACTTCCTGTGCTCCATTTTTTGGCCATTGCCCCTTGTCCTATCCCCACAAACCATTGAACAGGGGTTGGCCAAATCCCACTGTCTACCACACTTAAGATATTTATAAACATTGATAAGATCCTCTCTCAGTCTTCTCTTCTGAAGGCTGAACAGACCCAGGTCTCTCAGTCTTTCCTCATAGGGAATATGCTCCAGGCCCTGAAATATATTGTATTATTATCTAGAAAATTGTATTTGACCTTTGGACTCACGGTATTCATGGACAATTATTCTTCTTTATAATGAATTCACTATTCTGAATAGTGGCCAGGCACCCTTTTTTTTTTTTTTTTTTTTTTTTTAATCTTTATCTTGATTTATTTATTTCCAGATTTGGATCTGTTCTGTTTTAGCCTAGCAGGCTGCTAAGCACTAATCAGATGTTCGCTGTCTCCCATGGGATGGGGGAGAGATCCATGAAGAAAGAACTAAAACTTGTGGGTTGAGATAAAGACACTTTAATAGGAAAGAAAAGAGGAAGGAAAATAAAAATAAATAAATAAAAGAATACATAAAACAAGTGATGCACAATACAGTTGCTCACCATCAGCTGACTGATGCTTAGCCAGTCAGTGAGCAATGGCAGTCAACTATCCCCAAGTTTTATTGCTAAGCATGACGTCATGTAGTATGGAATATTCTTTTGGACAGTTTGGATTAGCTGTCCTGACTGTGTTTCTTCTAAACATCTTGTGTACCCCCAACCTCCTTACTGGCAGGGTAGTATGAAAATCCAAAAGTCCTTGACTTAGTGCAAGTGTGCTAAGCAACTAAAACATCAGTGTGTTATTAACATTATTTTCCTCTTAAATCACACAGCAACTGTGGTGTAAAGACCACACGGACACCAGGGTTCTTTTAGGATCAGTAACTGCTGCTACTTTATTGATGACATAACTTCATTATATATCTTACTGAGGGCCTAACTTCATCTGTCATATGGAGGGCATAACTTCATTATTCTTGTTGCCTTCTCATCTTTAGGACAGGCTCCCGTCTTATACCATTTGCCCCACAGCATATAGTTTTCCACTAACTATTCATTGGACAACAGCTTTGCCAGGCCACCTCAAACACCCATCAACTTCCATGCCTTAAAGGGCCAGAGAACAAGCAACCTGAGCAGGCAAGGGGTCTCCTGAATCACCCTTCTTTGTTCCCTCTAAACTCTTTACATTCCTGATGGCTTCATCATTAAGAGTCCGATGTTATCACCAGACATGGGGCTTGTTGACCCCCATGGCCACACTCCTGCAGCACCTATAAAGAAAATTCACTCTATCCCAGCCAAAACCAGGACAGGATCTTCCTTGGGAAGTAGAATGGAATGTCTACTGTAGCACATATATACCAAAATTCACCCATCAAAGGCAAGGAGTAAGCTGGCCTCAACTGTAGTAATAAAAAATTCTTCAGATTGTGTTCGTTATAGCATCCTTGTAGTTACATGACAGTTATATTATTCTTGTATCTTTTTGCTCATGTGAACAAAACAAAACAAAACAAAGCACAGCAAAGCAAAGCAAAACCAAACTGTCCTGGTTTCAGTTAGGACAGAGTTAATTTTCCTCCTAGTAGCTGGCAGGGTGCTATGTTTTGGATTAGAATGAGAAGAGCGCTGATAACATGCTGATGTTTTAATTGTTGTAGAGCAGTGCTTACACCAAGCCAAGGACTTTTCAGCTTCTCGCTCTGTCCTGCTAGCGAGCAGGCTAGGGATGCAGCAGGAGCTGGGAGGGCACAGAGCCAGGACAGCTGACCCAAACTGGCCAAAGGGGTATTCCATACCATCTGACGTCATGCTGAACAATATATAGGGGTGGCTAGCCGGGGTGGAGGGGGGGGCCGGCTGCTCGGGGATAGGCTGGGCATCGGTCAACGGGTGGTGAGCAATTGCATTGTGCATCACTTATTTCGTACACATTATTACTATTAATGCTATTATTATTATTATTATTGTTGTTATTCTTTTCCCTGTCTTAATAAACTGTCTTTATCTCAACTCACAGGCTTCACTTTCCCGTTTCTCTCCCCCATCCCGGAGAGGGAGGGGGGAGGGTGAGCGAACGGCTGTGTGGTGTTTGACTGCCAGTCGGGCTAAACCACAACAGTCCATTTGGCGCCCAACGTGGGGCTCAAAGGGTTGAGATATCGACAGATTTGACCAGAGTGTGTTAAACTAAAATTGGTATAAGTATTCGACCTGCTTAATAGTTGCTAGTCACAATGTTGATTGCCTTAATCTCAAGTCTGCTGTGCCTGTTTCCCAAATTGAGTTTTATAGCAAGTTACTTTCTGTATGTGCTCCCTGTCGTGCTGTTTATCCTTTTCGGGCCCTGGTTTAAGATTGTTATGGTACTGTGTGGTGTAACGATGGCTTATGAAATGATGAGATATCTGGTCATGACTCTAACCTGGTATTTGTACTCAGCACTGTCGTCGACTCTATACTTCGGAAACCATATCTCAGAAACTATTAGTAATTACACCTATTGCCTTTTTTCATCAGGGAGTCAGTCTCTGGAGGGGACAGGGGAAGATATTTTTTCCTACCTGTTCACTCTCCCTTCCTCCTTCACCACCCTCTTATCCCCCGAGCTAGTTACGGTAGCTCTCCAAGATGTTGAATATCCTTGGGATACTCAGACCAGCATGTTCTTGTTGTTATGTCTCCTGAACGCGCTTCAGGTTTTGTTTAAGGTTAAACAACTACTTAGGAATCTCATCCGGAGATCTGTCTTGAGGCGGGATAGTTGCGAGTGGCAGGGAGTGTGGGAGGATATGGGCAGGTTTCTAGGGCAGTGGGCACCTCCAGTGTTTTGGACATTCACCCCTGAACAACTGCAAAATCCTAAAAAACTGGTAGAATGCTTGAAAAAAAGGTGTCATGACTCTGGCAGTTCCAAAGTGACACAAATCACTGTGGCGTGCTGGGGTCTGGCTTGTGCCTATCGAGCTGCAATTGATGCTACTATCAACCTAGTGACAGACCCTGCGGCCGTTCCAGTCCCGGCTCCTGCAGCCACTCCAGCTCCAGCTCCCGCAGCCGTTCCAGCTCCAGCTCCCGCAGCTGTCCTGGCTCCAGCTCCCGCAGCCATTCCAGCTCCCGCAGCCGTCCCGGCTCCAGCTCCTGCAGCCGTTCCGGCTCCAGCTCCTGCAGCCATTCCAGCTCCCGCAGCCGTTCCGGCTCCAGCTCCCACAGCCATCTCGGCTCCAGCTCCCGCAGCCGTTCCGCCTCCCACAGCCGTTCCAGCTCCCGCAGCCGTCCCAGCTCCAGCTCACGCAGCCGTTCCAGCTCCCGCAGCCGTTCCAGCTCCCGCAGCCGTTCCCACTCCTGTGGCTGGGTCAGAGAAACGAACTGTAGCAGTGCAAGTTGCCCCTGCAGAGGGTACTCCAACCCCTGTGGCAGACCCTGTGGCTGGGTCGGAGAAACGAACTGTAGCAGTGCAAGTTGCCCCTGCAGAGGGTATTCCAACCCCTGTGGCAGACCCTGTGGCTGGGTCGGAGAGGCGAGCTGTAGCAGTGCAAGTTGCCCCTGAAGAAAAGGTGAAAAAATGGTATAGAGACTCAGGTCGTTTAGAACGCAGAAAGTCTTCTGCTAAGTCTGGGTGTGGAGAAGACGAGGCTGGGCCATCAAGTGTGCAGGAGGATGAAGATGAGGATGAGGATGTCAGAAAATCAACAGTAACTACCCGAACCCTATACCAGCGTGAGCTACGAGATGTGCGAAAAGATTTTGGTCGCTGTATAGGTGAACAGCTTGTCACCTGGCTGCTCCGGTGCTGGGACACTGGAGCCAATGCTGTGGAATTAGAGGGCAGGGAAGCCAGGTGGTTGGGATCCCTTGCTAGAGATGCAAGCATTGACAAAGCAATTGGAGATGGAGCACGATCTCACAGCCTCTGGAGGCGTCTCCTGTTAGCTGTGAAGGGAAGGTATCCCTACAAGGAAGAACTTGTATGTCTACCAGTCAAATGGACCACCATGGAGAAGGGAATTCAGTACCTGAGCGAATTAGCCGTACGGGAAGCAATTTATAAGGACTTAGACGACGCACAAACATCCACAGATCCAGATGAAGTCCAGTGTACTCGACCCATATGGCGGAAGTTTGTACGGAATGCACCATCAACATGGGCCAGCACATTGGCAATAATAACCTGGAAAAACGGTGAAGATCCCACAGTGGGTGACATGGCTAAACAACTCCGGGAGTACGAAGGAAATCTCTCCTCTTCCCTACAGGCCTGCGTCTCGGCTGTGGAGAAACTCTCTGAAGAGTTCCACCAACTTAAAGAGGATTTATCTTCCCCCCCACCTGAACAAACCAGTGGCCACCAACTAAAAGAGAATACTTTGGAGAAACTTTTTGAAGAGGTCCACCAACTTAAAGAGAATTTATGTTCCCCCCCCACCTGAACGAACCAGTGGCCACCAACTAAAAGAGAATACTTTGGAGAAACTTTTTGAAGAGGTCCACCAACTTAAAGAGAATTTATGTTCCCCCCCACCTGAACGAACCAGTGGCCACCAACTAAAAGAGAATACTTTGGAGAAACTTTTTGAAGAGGTCCACCAGCTTAAAGAGAGTGTATTTTCTTCCCCACCTGTACAAACCAGCGTCTCGGCTATTAGGGGTAAACGTGCATCCGTGCAAAGAAGACAATATGGTGGGTACACACCCCGCGCCACCCTGTGGTTTTACCTACGTGACCATGGAGAGGACATGAGAAAATGGGATGGAAAATCTACTGAGACCCTAGAGGCACGGGTACGTGAGTTGCAAAAGAAAACAATCGGGAGAAAGGGGTTCTCTGAAAAGTTTGCTGCTCCAACTTCCAGCAGGCAGTCTTTTAAACACAGAAACGAAGATTCTGACCAGGACTAGAGGGGCCCTGCCTCCAGCCAGGGGGAGGAAAGGGACAACTGAGTTTATTGGACTGTGTGGATTCGATGGCCTGGCACGTCTGACGCACAGAACTATAAGGCTCTAGTAGACACCGGTGCACAATGTACTTTAATGCCATCAAGCTGTAAAGGGCCAGACCCCATCTGTATTTATGGCGTGACAGGGGGATCCCAGCAGTTAACTGTATTGGAAGCTGAAGTGAGTCTAACCAGAAATGAGTGGCAAAAGAACCGTATTGTGACTGGCCCGGATGCTCCGTGCATCCTTGGCATAGACTATCTTAGAAGAGGATATTTCAAGGACCCCAAAGGGTTCCGCTGGGCTTTTGGCATAGCTGCCTTAGAGACAGAGGACATTAAACAGTTGTCTGCCTTGCCCGGTCTCTCAGAGGACCCTTCTGTTGTGCGGTTGCTGAGGGTTGAAGAACAGCAAGTGCCAATCGCTACCACAACTGTGCACCGGCGGCAATATCGCACCAACCGAGACTCCCTGATTCCCATCCACGAGCTAATTCGTCAACTGGAGAGCCAAGGAGTGATCAGCAAGACCCATTCACCTTTTAATAGTCCCATATGGCCAGTGCGAAAGTCTAATGGTGAGTGGAGACTAACAGTGGACTATCGTGGCCTGAACGAAGTCACGCCACCACTGAGTGCTGCAGTGCCGGACATGCTAGAACTCCAGTACGAACTGGAATCAAAGGCAGCCAAGTGGTATGCCACAATTGATATTGCTAATGCATTTTTCTCCATCCCTCTAGCAGCAGAGTGCAGGCCACAGTTTGCTTTCACTTGGAGGGGAGTCCAATATACTTGGAATCGGCTGCCCCAGGGGTGGAAACATAGCCCTACCATTTGCCATGGACTGATCCAGTCTGCGCTGGAGCAGGGGGAGGCTCCTGAACACCTGCAGTACATCGATGACATCCTTGTGTGGGGTGACACTGCAGAGGAAGTTTTCGAGAAAGGGAAGAAAATAGTCCAAATCCTTCTGAAGGCCGGTTTTGCCATAAAACAAAATAAAGTTAAAGGACCTGCACGAGAGATCCAGGTTTTAGGAATAAAATGGCAAGATGGACGTCGTCAAATCCCGATGGATGTGATCAACAAAATAACAGCTATGTCTCCACCAACTAGCAAGAAGGAAACACAAACTTTCCTAGGTGTCGTGGGATTTTGGAGAATGCATATTCCAAATTACAGTCTGATTGTAAACCGCTCTACCAAGTAACTCGTAAGAAGAATGCTTTTGAATGGGGCCCTGAGCAACGACAAGCCTTTGAACAAATTAAACAGGAAATAGTTCATGCAGTAGCCCTTGGGCCAGTCCAAACAGGACCAGATGTAAAGAATGTGCTCTACACCGCAGCCGGGGAGAATGGTCCCACCTGGAGCCTCTGGCAGAAAGAACCTGGGGAAACTCGAGGTCGACCCCTGGGGTTTTGGAGTCGGGGATACAGAGGATCTGAGGCCCGCTATACTCCAACCGAAAAGGAGATATTGGCAGCATATGAGGGAGTTCGATCTGCTTCGGAAGTGGTCGGTACTGAAGCGCAGCTCCTCCTGGCACCCCGACTGCCGGTACTGGGTTGGATGTTCAAAGGAAGGGTCCCCTCTACACATCATGCAACCGATGCTACATGGAGCAAGTGGGTTGCACTGATTACTCAGCGGGCTCGAATAGGAAACCCCAGTCGCCCAGGAATCCTGGAAGTGATTATGGACTGGCCAGAAGGCAAGTACTTTGGGATATCGTCAGAGGAGGAGGTGGTCCGTGCTGAAGAAGCCCCACTGTACAACAAGCTAGCAGAAAATGAGAAGAAATATGCCCTGTTCACTGATGGGTCCTGTCGTATTGTGGGAAAGCATCGGAGATGGAAAGCTGCTGTATGGAGTCCTACACGACGAGTTGCAGAAGCTGCTGAGGGAGAAGGTGAATCGAGTCAGTTTGCAGAAGTGAAAGCCGTTCAGCTGGCCTTAGATATTGCTGAACGAGAAAAGTGGCCAGTTCTCTGTCTCTATACTGA